>NC_056733.1:227419740-227487240 GCF_019279795.1 Protopterus annectens
TGCAGAGAACAAGGACAGTTTTTCATTCAGTATGCCACATTCAGCATGGATAGCGATATATATAAATAAATATCATTGCCACTTCTGAAGTTTTGCTGCCTACAGATTGATTAATCAAGAGAACTATCATGCCACTTATGTTTGTTCTTACTACCTCAGTGACCCAAGTGTGTCCCACTAAACTCCTCCCTGTCATAGCTTTCTGTGGTAATCTCGTACTATATCTCTTTTTCATGGTTGCTAGCACACATCTTAATGATTGCAACCTTCCATGTCATTATATTTATCTATTCTATACATAACAAATCAAGGAGTTCGAATTTTGGTATCTGCCACATCTTTACACCCTGGGTGACCATAGGCACTTCTTGGCAGTGTGCTCTGATATATTAACTTATTGCCCTGAAAGCCATTCATGAAGTAAGGTAATACAGGTGAGTATGTTTACTCACTATAACATCATATATTCTGGAGAGAAGAGTTTAACTCATTTACTTAATCTAAGATCATTACAAAAGGATGAAATCAAACAAATCTAAAGTGAATAATGATTAGCTCTATTAAAATCAGTATATAATTTACACTGAACCATGATTAGCCCTTTTAAATCATCAGCATTATCATCAGTCCCGTTTTTCCCATGTTTTCTACATGTGGTCATGGTATCATGTTAACAGTCACCAACTCTCGATTCAGTGCCACACTCCTGCTTTCTTCAACACTCATGCCTGACTGTTGCAGATCTTCTTTCACACAAGCCATCCACCTCTTTGCTGGATTTCCTCACTTCCTCGTACCTTCTTCCTGTCTGTCCCAAATCTTCCCCATCAGATTGCCTTCTGCTTTTCTGCATGTGTCCAAACCACCGTAATCTGTCCTCTTTGATCTTTTCTACAATCTGAGCTATTTTGGCTTCTGCTCTTATGTCCTCATTTCTTCATCTGTCCCACAATGTGCATCCTACCACCTTTCTCAGGCACTTTATTTCCATCACCTCTAGTCTCTTCAACTGTTCTGCCTTTACTGCCCAGGTTTCTGTACCATGCAGTAGTACTGGTTGCACCACTGTCTTGTACACCTTATTTTCCAGCTTCTTTGGCATTCTTCTGTCAGACTACACCTGACGCTCCATGACAGTTGGCAGCAGCCCCTCTGATTCTAGCTTTGACCTATTCATTCAGACTCCCCTTCTCCTCAAACACCCCTCCCAGATACTTGAAGCTGTTTACCTGTTCTACTATCTTCCCATCTATCTCTACTCTCAGCTTCTTCTGATTTCTCCAAATTTACTGCCATTACCGCTGTCTTATCTGTGCTTAGTTTCATCCCATGTGCCTTCACATTTGCATTCCATTCTCCTATCCTTTGCTGAAGTTCTAGCTAAAATTCTGCCTGTACTGCCACATCATCTGCATACATCATCTTTGTTGATCTATCCCCTCCAGCCTGTTTGCTAATGTAGTCCATAAAATTGGTTATAATTAATGTAATTGTTTTACAGTATATTATCACCATGTATCAAGCTGTATGAAGTAGGTGGATTTTATTTAACCTTGAAAAGAACTCCACTAGGCTCAGATCTTAACATGCAGAGTTGTAAATTTCATAGTAAGGAGAACAAAAGGTAAAGAAGTTTAAACCAGACTGCTCCAGATCATATGTGAGAGTCACTAGCAGTCCCCAGTGGAAGAATAGAAAACTCAAGGTGCCTAATATGGTGCCAGCATTCCTCTCACGCAGGTCTAGACAGGTCTCACAATGTAAGAACTGGAACATTAAATTCAGCCTTTAAGATAGTTGTAGTTAGTGTAGATGATGCAGAATTGTTGTGATATGGTCATACTGAGATACCGCAGAGTTGTTATATGGTCATATTGAGATACCCCAGATAGGAAATGTGTTGCTGTATTTCTGATGAATGAAAGCCATATGCATTAAGAACTGAAAAGTGCAAGGGGGATTGCACCAGGGCAGAATGAAGAAGGGAGATGAGATACAAGCTACATATGGGCAGAGGTTATGGATGGTGTGGTAGCTTACAGAATCAGCACAAAACAAAACCTGAGAGGTATTTGCAACTTATTGTTTTCTTGTATTTAAATTTCTCCAAGAAGAAAGTTGCACTCATTTCCTTGTCTGCTGCTACAACAATGCAGAAATGTGCTCCAAAAATGTGCCAAAAGAAATTAAGAGAATCCAATGGATTGGTATCCCAGAGAGGTGAAAGGGTCAACATTTTTCTGGGAATGATTTTATAGTTTACAGCTCTGGTACACAAGTTTCATCTTTTGAGGAAGACAACTCCAGTGGAACATATGATAACTCAGTTTCAATTCAGTGCATAGAGATTTTTCAGCATAAACAAAAGAAAATGAAATTACTTGAATCATCTGAATATTGGAAACATAAAAGTGACATCTATTCCAACAATACAGCACATGCAGATGTTGACCCTGTTCCTTCTGTTATTGTTGAAGATTTGGTTTCTGCAGATAATATATTCAGCTTCTTGTGGTCTGATTGCAGAAAAATTAATTACAACAGGCTGCCCACTTTGTGGTACAAGAATGTAAGCAAACTCCATTAATAACATTAGACCAGTCACAGACACCTGTTAGTTTAGACATTATCAAACCTTTTATTGAAGATGATGGGGGTCTTGCATGGGCATTGGAAATTTGGTCTAAACACTGCTCCTTAAGTGGAGCAGTGCGAAAAATTCAAATAAAATATCTAGGAGTTGGAGAAATTAAATAAAACAGTACATATATAGTCTCAGCAAATTCAGAACTTACAAGATAATCAGTTAATAATGGATAAAAAACTACTCTAGCATTAAAGATTAAAATGTTTTATAAAAACAATGACTTACATGATTTCATACCAGCTAGTGGCTACCTACCAACCTACCAACCTACCTTTTCTTTTTCTCTTTATTACAACTTCAATATTACCTGTGCTAAACTACTCTATGTCTATAAAATCATATGTTGTTACTTATTATATCTTCTAATTGTCTGTCTAAACAACTATGCTATGTAAACATCTTATGTATTGTATCTTACCAAATGTTCTGGAGCTTTTCTCCCTGGGCCTCTGCTGAAAATGGACAGCTATGTCCAGTCGGACTTTCCTGGTAAACAAATGTACAATAAAATAAATAAATAGAAATAAATAAGAAAAGGCTATTGAACTTGAATATTATGTCAGAAGACTAAAATCTGCACATTGCTTGTATACTTAGAGATGAATTCTACCCAGCCTTTGTTTATATTGTTTCTTAATGTTTTCAGAGAACTTTTATTACTTTCTGATAATAATTAACATCCAACAATTAAATCAGACGTTGTTCGCAAGCTAGGCCCACAATGGCAAAGTCAAAATAGAACACGTATTGCTCATTTATATCTCTTAATCTCAGAAACACAGTTTTCCAAACAGTTTTAAAGGGGCACAGATTCACTCTGCATTGAGACTGTCTATTACTATATATCAAGAATTTCATCTCAACCTTTAAAAGATCTTTTTCTATGATCACAGAAAATAAGTAAACCTTTGATTGCAGCTTTCTACTCTTGTAAAAATGACCCATAAGGGTCTGACTATCAGCTGATACCCTATAAGATACCAAAAGTACTTTATGCACTAGAGATTTATAGAGATTTTAGTAAAAGTGAGAGGGTCATCTTACTGCTCTGTGATATTAATGTCCTCAAAATATAATGTTAATTTAATCTTTTAACATCAATTGTTTAAACCACATTTTTAAAAAGAAGGAATTTAATAAAGTATTTTACTTGCATTAGTTCATGGATTACCTGTGCACAGAATTTAAATTTAATAAGTGATAAAAGTAGCATGCATATTTTACAATCTATTGCCGTTAAGTACATTTTTCTTAATTTATATAATAGATCAGCTAGGTGACAATAATTTTATACAATGATTGCTATATAACTTTCATAAAAGCTCAGGATGATGAAGAAAAAAATCTTACTGTTAAAATCTTGTTTAAATGCGTCATTCACTGGATATCGATATTATAGTTTTCTTTCAAAATTATATAAATGCATTATGGAGTTGCATTATGGGCTGTTAACTCTCACATGAGACTTTAAGGTTCATTAGAAAAAATTTAGATATTTACTAAATCTTAAATGGAATGAAACTTACTTGTATGATTTTCTGTAAATGTTCATGCTAACTGATTATTGCAGAGCTAATGTTTGGAGTGTCAGGTTAAATGGATTTAGGCATTAAAGTTTAATCACTAGCTAGGCTTCTCTTTTTTGTATCTTAAGATGTTAATAGTTAATTGTGAAGAAATGGAAATGTATCCTAGTGTTCTTTCTTACCATGCACACATTCATTTAATTTTTTATCAATGAATCACTAACTGTTTTTAAACTTCCATCTTGAGAGTGAATATATAGGTTTTAATCATTGCTCTGATATTAATTTAGGATAAGAGAGTGACAGAGAGTACTGGGAAAATAAGCTTCAAGATGCTCCTTTTTGTATAAATGGGCAGCTTTTAAAGCATCAGTTCTGGTGTATCTGCTATAGTTAATGTCAAGGTTGAAAAGGAACAAAATGAACTTTGAACCAGTTAAATGATCAGCTAGAAACTGTGGAAAATTATTACATATCAATTATGAAAATATGTCTCAGTTACAAACTCCATATATGCTGCATTAAGGTTTTGTTGCATGAACAATATATGGCTTCAGCACTGACATATAGGAAAAATTATATATCATTGTGGAATGAGATGGTGAACTTTTTGCTGAAAGTTTAAGTATAAAACACAAATTATTTATACAACAAAATAATCATAAAGGGTTGCCTTTGTGAAGTACAGTGATACAGTAGTATATTTTTCTTTAATAGTATGACAGTATCTGTTATCCTGAGCACTTTGAAAACTGTGTTGCCTGAATTTATCTTGCCAAATGTATCTTCTCTTTCATTTGATTTAAATGTGGAGGTTATATGTAAAATTATTGCTTCACTTGCAGGTAATAAAGTTCTGGGCCTTGAGACAATCCCCAATGAATTTTACAAACTATTTCTTTGTTTACTTTCTCCTCTCTTGTTAACCTTGTTTCAAAGTTTTACAGTATCCCAAAGATTTTCTGAGCCTTTTTGCCTTAGCTAATATTATACCTATCCCAAAAACTAGAAAAAGACACAACACTAAAGGAAAATCATTATCTCATTGCTCTTTTGAACTCATGTTGTTGTTTTTTGCAAAAAATACTCAGCACTTATTACATTCTTTTTCTTCGTGTGCTAATACACCCTAATTAATTTGGTACATTGCCTGAAAAGAAAAAAATGTGTACCATGAATCACATATTATAAGGTGTATATATGTTTGAAACTGTTTATCAGCAAGTATAAAAATGGATATGGAATTTTGCACTCCAAGTGCCTTCAAGGCTTAAAAATAGAGTAGATACGCTTTATCTTTTTTTTTTTTTACTTCAAAATATATATTTTCTCAGAGTTCCTTTTAAAGCATGTTATCTGTTCTATTTCATTCAACATACTTTGTCAATGTAAATTGAATAAATTCATTAACAAATTTCTAGATTAGAGGAGTGAGTCAGAGCCGTTCCCTCTCCTCAGCATTATTTTTATTACTACTGAATCCCATGTTAGAAGTTAGTCAAACGTCTTCACTAATACACCCAATGTCTAGTACAGCCCTTAAAATAAAGCTCCGGGTATATGCAGATGACCCTTTGCTTACCACTTTATGTATAATACAGTTTCTTCTATTCTTCTTCAGTTAGCAGATGGATTAACACAATACAAAAGACTATATAAAAAATGTAAGCAAACTGTTTAGTTATCGATGTCTGGACAGCTTGTCAGTCTTGAAATTCAAGAGGTCAGTACTCTCAGATTTGTAGGCTGGACATATGTCCAAAAATTATCTACTCTTTGAAGCATCAGGTACAAGATATATACAAAACATGTATAAAGTGCCAGTAGGTGGCTGTTACTGAATTTATCTCTTGTCACATGAGTTTTTTTTTAAGTTATGTTGGTTTCCTATTGGATTTTTTTTGTTTTCCTCACGTTTATGATGTGTTCTAAAATTAGGAGAGTCTATGAAAAAATATTTGGTGCAGAGGATCACCACATATTCTATGGCAGATGTTAATGGCTTCAAAGGAAAAGGGTGCCTTTAAGTTATCAGATCCAGAACTTTTTTTTTTTTCAGTTTTGGACATATTATAAGTGATTTCTAGGGAAGACTCATCCTTTAGAAAATTTGATGAATAGTTGACGATCTCTGTTACGAGTTATTACGTTTTTTGAAACTAAAGATGACTTGCTTACTGATATCAGTATTCTTTTTGAAAACAATTACCCCAATATTATTCATTTTTCATGGTATGAAATACCAGTCTCATACTGGTCAGCATACTATGTTAAATGGAAGTATAACTCTTCAATATCCATTAAAAATATTTTACACTCTGATTTGTCAGATGAATAGTTATTGAGATATTTTGTGGCTAGAATTGGTTTTATATGCAGTTCTTAACAGATTTGCTAAGTTTGTAACTATTTTTCCACAGTTCTTTAGTTCCACCTTTTCTTTGTCTAGAACGGTGGATCTATTTAGATGTACACCATGGCAGTATCTAATGCAGACATTACATAGCTAGAAACAAGAACTTGTATTTCCAATAGATATAGATTATTTTATAAATACATGATTATTTTGTAAGTGGTGGATAAAGTCACCTCTCAGCAGAGTGATATACAATAAATGATATTTCATAGAATGTACTAGATCCCAGAAAAGAAGGTCTGGATTAGTAATGTGAATAGAAATCTGTTAGCATAGTTGCTAAGAAAAGGGCACAGGGTCTCATATGTGGTGGAGATGCCTAAGGATTCATAATTAGTGGCAAGAAACAGCATTCATATTTTAATCAATACCAAATTCTCAGTTCCACTATCATATAATTACTGGTTACTTGGTGCAATTAATATAGTAATCCTTTGACATAGAAAGTTATTTCTGACACGTTGGCCATGAAATTTCTTTTACTGAGCAGTTAGAATCAAATGTTTCTTTCTTTTTCAAATGGCTTTATAGTAGTTCAGTTTAACTGAGACTTTTAAGATGCCAACAATCTTTCAGCATAAAGTCAGCAAATAATATTGTCATTGAAACTATAACTCACAGTAAACTTAAAGTAATTATAACAGATGAGAATCTCACATATGATTAGCATATGCTGCACACTATTAAATCTACACACCAAAAACTTGGCTTCATTTATAGGATCAATGGACTCCTTACAGATAATGCAAGAAAAACTCTAGCCACCACCTTCTTACTGCCAACTCTCTTATATGCCGCTCGTATCCTAACAAACTTAAACAACACTCAAAGAAAGAAACTCACCTTCTGCTACAATAAAATAGCTTAATTTGCACTAATCTCCCTCATAGGACCCATCATTGTCATAGAATAAAGCAATTAAAGTGTCTTGAACTGCAAAACTAACTAACATATTCACAACTAACTACAGCACACAAACTCATTCAGCATCCAGAAAAATGTCCTGCACTACAAAACTTATTACTACCCTACTGTACAGCAAGGGACCTCTGTTCTAGTAACAAATTCTTACTACTCATAAATAAGTCAAACAACATTGCAGGAGACTCTCTCTACTCCCAATACATTGCTAAACTCTGGAATAGAATTCCCACACAAATAAAACTCTCCAACAAACTCAATAGTTTTAAACCACTGCTTAAACAGCATCTTAACCAATCCTGGTCTTACATGTGCTCATCACCAGGTTAAGACTTTGGGCTCATTGTATGATACTCTCCAAACACTGTACTTAAACAGAATACTCTCAACCTTTCACTGAAATGACAAAAAATTTTTATATATAACAGCTGCCTGTACAATTCACTAACTTGCACATGGGCTTTCTCTTTAGTAACTTCTACCACTACAAAATCAGAATGTACAAATGTAAATATTGTATGTATATAAATGTAAATAGAAAAGTGACTGCTCTGTGTTTAACTGGAGCTAAGTATAATGCAATGTAAATAAATGGAGCTTTTATCCCCGGGCCTCCACTGAAAATGGGTATTACCTAGTTGGACTTTCCCAGTAAACAAGATAAATAAATAAATAAAAACAGATGATGATATTTTCAGCAGTAAGGAAGAGGTGGGATAGGATAGGGCATTTTCGTTTCTGCTTTTTATTCTTTTTTTTCTGGCTTTAAAAGTTTTGAAATCTAAATAAATATGTCATTAAAATGCCTTAAGAACTAGAACAGTGGAGAGAATTAAGGTGCCATGAACAGTCACTGCCTCGGTGCTGTGTAGGAGTAGAGGATTACTCCTTATTCAGTCTAAAATGACAACCAGATTTCCTTTTTTTTGTCCCCTCAGACACCTTGGGACATCATTTTGCTGTCCCCGACTGTGCCTCATATCTACAATGGGTCTACCAGCTTGTCTTCTACCTGTCTGTACTTGCTCTGATATCACTGGCGCTGGTTATGTATCCTTAGGGTGTCCTGAGGGCACAGACATCTCTGCTTCTGTGCTGGGATGATCTATAAATGCCCAACCTACTTCCCTGCCTCTCATGATCACTACCTAAGAGGACAACTACCTTCTTTGAACCACACCTCTCTTAAAGGAGTATCAAAGATGAAAGCCCTCACACCAGAATAGGCCCACCGATTCCTCCCTGCCAATCTGTCAGTCACCTGAGCTGCTAACTGAACCTGGGTTGATTGAGCCATACTTAGGCCATTATCCTTCTATGCCATGGAGTGGCACAACCACATTTCTTTTGAGTGTTAACAGGAATGAAACAGCAATGTGTGGAATAATACTTCAGCCACCACGCTTGAAAAACTTCTCCTAGAGGTAGCTCATATGCTTTGAAAAACAGAGAAACAAGTACATAGCCCAGAGGAGTCCTGAAATGAAGTGTGGTTCAGAAATTAGTTAATTTCAGAAACAATGCTTTGTACGTGCCAAGAATGGTAGGAGAGATGGCAATGAAGGACTGTGGAAGACAAGGTGCAGTGAATCTACAGACAACCCAACAGAGTTCCAAGGTCTACAGCGTCAAAGAAAGTCAAGGGGGAGTAGAACAGCATAAGGAGAACTGACTATGGCAGTTAGGAGTTCACTGACTACTCTAATGAGAGCATTGCCACTGCTGCATCTTTTCCTGAAGCTACACTGATACTGATCTAGAAGATATGAGAAATTAAATAGGATTCGGGTTGCACCACACCTGCTTTCTCTACAAACTGTCTGATGAAGGGAATGTTAGAGATATAATAGTAATTCGTAATCCTCTCAGACAGTCACATTTTTTAAAGAATGGGAGTAATTAAAGCCTCTTTCAAATCAGATGGAAACACTTCCACTTATGTGGACTTAATAATTCTGTGAATAGCTGGACCTCAAACATTGATATAAGATTTAACCATGCTGGATGGACAAGTACCTAGTCCACAGGTCAAACAGCACATACCTGAGAGCATTTTCATGAACAAAGTAGCCAACATAATCAAACTCATGCCACAAAGTCCAAAGGCAAACACAGTAAATCAGGGCAATGCCTACAGAGGTGCCCATAGAGGTTTCCCATCTCATGAGTTTAGCCTTAGTGGTTGCTTGACATTCTGCGGGTTTTCGATTGACTGTTCAGATAGGACTGCTTATCCTACCAACATGCTAAAGACATCTCTGTAGAAAAAAACACTGCCTTCTTATCTGGAGTTTCTACGTGGTACACAGAATACTGTTTGTTAAGCCTGTCTTCTAAAAAAGAGAGGATCTGCCTTCAGTTGTTTTCCATTAATTTTCCTTTCCTTTTCAAGACATGGAAGCTGTGGCCTAGCTCATAAACCCTGGTCAAGATAGGACATGCAGGGAATGGAACAATTTGATGAAGACCCTCCTTGACATCTGTGTTATAAGCAGCCACAACAGACTCCAAATCGCCAGCTTTACAGCCTTGTAAGAGTTGACAAATTAATGTAATTACCTCTTTAGTAGTGGTGTTTTGAAAATAATTAACTGTACCTGACCAGCTAGAAATTGAGAGACCTAAAGAAGTGGAACTGTACATTGAAACATTTCAAGTGGTGGTCAGACAATTATATTGTTTTACCACCAGTTCAGAGGTGACCACTCCTAGATGAACCATCTTATTGACATAATGACCCTCTATTATAGCCAGCAGACATAAATGCTAAAAGTCATATTTGTCATCAGCCTAGATTTTGAAATCACCCATAGTTTACTGATTTGGGTGTTCCAACATGAGTCTATGAGGTAAATGGTGAACTCATGCACTACACTCCAGACATCACCGGTAGATGGCATTAGGCTTGCAGTTTGCAAAGCTCTGAACAGGGGTGCCTTGACTTAAACTAACTGTTTTGTGTATTTATCAGCTTTAATGTTATATCATTTTTTAATGATCTTTTAAATTACTTTTGCATTGTAAAAGTTTGTTACATAGAGAAATAAAGAAAGATAAGTGTTTTCATTTCTTGATCTGATTTCAATTTCATTTAAACAGTCTATATCTGCTTTAGCTAAGGTCTTTAAACCTATTTTAGTAATTCCAGTATATACTTGGCACTGCATTTTGTTGTTTAAATGGTCTAATTGTTGTTATTACACCATAGTTTCTTTCTTATTTACTGAGTGTATGTCAGGCTAGTTCAGGACTAGTATTTGCATTACAGCTCAGAGCTAAGGTTATATTTTTTTCCTTTCTCACCAACCCTTTTGTAGTCTTGTTCTTAAACCCAGTTAAAAAGAAAAAAAAAAGACAAAGTTCATCCCTGTCCATATTTAAGCACAACTTGGATTTATGGATGAGAAAGAAAAATCCCCCAAGACTGCCCTGTACTACTAATGGACTGAGGCAGCTCCTAAATTCTTTATCCCATGCATGTGTCCCCTCAAATTATTTGTGGTATGATCATAGGTTCATAGGTCATAGGTTGGTACTAGGCTATCGGCTCTAGGGCCTATACAAGCCTAGCCATAACGATTCCCTCGCTATTTCTATCCACAATATTTACTTCCATGGACCCCTGTCTAGCAGGGTGACTGATGTGATCCCCGAGGTGAATTTCCTATCTCCCATCCAATTGTCAAGGTTCCTCTTGAAGAGGGCCAAGGAGGCGCTCTGCTTGACATGTATGGGCAATCTATTCCAGAATATGGGGAGTCTCTGGATCAGGAACCTATCCCTCCAGCATGTTTTGTTCATTGTGATGACAAGGTTTATATCCCTGGAGCATGTGGCTCTATGGGATTGGGATTTCTTTAAGTGGACCATGTCCAACAGCTCAGGGTTTGACATGGCCTTGTATGTTAAGTAGAGATCACCTCTGAGTAGATGATATGCCACAGAGTATAGCTGGAGTTTTTTTAGATGGTCAGCATAGGGCATCTGATTTAGGCCTGTGATTCTTTTAGTGAGGTATTTCTGTGGCCTTTCCAGCTGTTGCAGATATCTTGTGAGGTACAGATCAAATGGGGCATTGCACTCTATAATGGGTCTAATTAGGGATGAGTGCAGTGGGACAATGACCTCCTTTTTTCTGGATGGAAAGCCCTTAGTGAAGAGGTGTGCCACATAGAAGGATTTCCTGACTGTTGTGGTGATGTGGTTATCGAAGGTGAGACCACTGTCCACCTGTGTCCCTAAGTCTCTCATTACACTTTTGGTGTTTAGTGTATTGCCACCTATGTGTTAATTCATGGGTACATGTTTTTTTCCCAAAGGGAATAACTATACATTTCTTGGCATTAAGCTTGAGCCCATGGCTCTGGCACCAAGCATATGTTTCGGTAAGGCCCTTTTGTAGAATATCCACATCATTTGGGGATTCAATAATGGCTCCCAGTTTGCAGTCATCTGCGAACTTTGTTAGCCAGAGTCCCTTAGTGTTGGCCTGTACTTCAGAGAAGTAGATGCTAAACAAGAGTGGTCCCAGGACTGAACCCTGAGGTACTCAACTTGTCACTTGTCTGGAGCTGGATTTGGAGTCGGCTACTTTTACAGTTTGAGTTCTGTCAGTAAGCCAGTTGGCAACCCATCGAGTGACATAGGGACTTATGCCCAGCTTAGTAAGTTTATCTATGATTCCAGTGTAGGGGATTGTATCAAAGGCCTTGGCGAGGTCCAGATAGGCTGTGTGGACCTCCTTACCCTCGTCCACAGCTCTGGAGACTGATTCGAAGAAGTCAATCAGGTTCAGGAGACAAGATCATCCCTTCATGAACCTAAACTGGGTGGGGTCCAGTGTTTGAAGGTTGCCAATGTCTCTGTTTATAATTTCCATGATAGTGCGTTCCATGCCCTTGCATATCAGGCTCTTCAGACTGATGGGATGGTAGTTCCCGGGATCCAAGTTGGATCCCCTTTTGTGGAGTGGGCTAACTGTAGCTGTGTGCCACTCAGTGGGCATGAAGCCTGATGTGAGGCTATGATTAACCATGACAGGTGAGGTGCCAGTTCATTTTGTAGTCCATGTGGGTCTATATTGAATTAGTGAATGCTTAGAAAAGCAAACGCTAATTCATCGACCGTTTTTAAGTGAAAGCTTAAAATCTCGAACACCCGGAACAGCGATTTTTTTCACAGGGAAAAAAATCTCTGGTCCACAAAAAAAACCCCCAAAAAAACGCAAATTAAACTTAAAGCATTATCTAATGTGGGGGGCTTCGCCCCCACACCGCCCTACTTAAATATACCAACTCGCACCACAGTGGAGGGAATAGCGAACTCCCGAAACCGGCCCAGTGATTTATTAAGCAACTTACTGTGAGCCCAGCTCCTTCAGGTCTTATAATTAAGATTTACTGCAAGCAGCTGATACTAATGTTCAGTGACGATATTTAGCAGGGCATGTGCATTCAAAAAAGGGAGCTAACAGGAGCTAAACCCTTAGTTTTTGCAAAGGAAGCACAGCTGAGTACTTCCTAGCTGTTATGCAGAACTTGACTGTTTTAACACCAAACTTTTCCAAAACTAGGAGCCCAAACTCGACACAAAAGGTAAATTAATTCCCAAAAGTTTTTTTTTCTGCAAGTTTTATCTGCCCGGAGCACTGAAGACAAATTTGCTGTAGCAGGACCAGTTTTTCAGCATATCCCAAATTAAAATGTATTAGCAAGAAGGCAGAAGAGAATACCAGCTGCCAGTTCTGTAGTGAACAAGTAATTCAGTCAAAACCATTAGGTTATGTGTCAAAATCTCACAGATTATCCCAGCTGTTTCACAGCCAAAACAAAAAGACTGTATACTCATAATTCCAGAAGAAGACCACTAAATGTGGCACCACCAAAGAGAGTCTCACAGAAGATTTAACAGTTGTATAGTTAAAATATAGTTAAAATTGGGACTAATTAAAAAATGATGCTAATAAAAACATTTAGTGATGTAAATGAAAAAAAAAAAGCAATGCATCTGCCTGATCCATGGCCACATGCTGTACAAAAACACTCCACCTCTGTTCAGCTGAATCCACAATAAATTAAATGAAACCAAGATATAAGACAATGTCTAGTGTTCACCAGCCAGCTGCTGGTAGCATCTTGCTGGAAGTCCAGTAAAGCCCAGTTGACTTTATCCTCATAGATTTGCTGTTACCACGAGTGCATTGTACAGTGACACTTTTTACAACCACGTAGGAAGAACTGCTGTGAAAGAGTGCAGAGCATGAATGAAGTTGAACACTGACTGTGAGTCATGACACTTGTTAATATGTGCACAAACAACAGAGGAAATGCTTATAGTCTGCACAGAAAATATTATTAGTTGGGACGTTTGTAAAATACTGGTTTAATGTAATCCTGAATCCATATTTTTGTGGTGAAATCTAGTTTTAGATAATCTGTCGTATAGACTCTTGCTTATGGTCATTCACTGATGTTTGCCACCAGCAGCATATGCCATCAGATGTCAGTGAAATGGCAATATTCCTGCTACACAGTGACGAAACATTTCACTCCTAGAGGTTCAAGTACTACTATGCCAAGATCACAATAATAGTTGGTTTGTTCAGAAACTCACTAAATTTAATTTGGGAAACAAAGAGATGTTTTCAACACAGTGCCTCAAAATAAGAGTCTGCATAATGGCCAGGATTACTTTGCAATGAAGGGATTCACTGCCCAGCAGAAAGGTTTGCAGTATGCCGCTCCTGGTTATCTGTTTAGCTGAGAAGAAAAGCCTTCACTCTCAGACTATGCACAGTTAATCTCAATTAGAGTAATCGCTCTGATAATGAGGAAATCATTTATTCAAACCTGCAGAAGTAAAGAGGCAGCTACATACTTTCCCCTCCCCCACCACATCTAGATCACTAGCTGTTAAGCTATTTATAAAGTGCTTAGCCACATCACCATAGAAACCCCTCAGCATGCTACAGATCACTTATTGACTAGTTTCATTCATAAGAGAATACTGCACGCAATGGATTATGAGAGCAGTTATGTTTATCTAAAAACCTGAAGGCATACCTTTGAGAACTGGTGATTTATTTTCAGCATCATATACTACATAGTTGAATAGTAAATATGAACAAGTACAGCGGAATTAAATAAACTATCTTCTAATCTAAAACAAATATTTATTTATTAATTAATTTATCAGTATTTGCTTACTGTCTGGGAAAGTTTGACTGGGCCATGACAGGCCCCTTTTCAGTGGATGTCTGGGGTGAAAAGCTCCACAGGTAACAAATCTTACAAGATATCATACCATACCGTAACATACCATGCAATACGATGCAAAACAGCAAACATTAACCATTTGAAATGTCTGGGCCCACTAGAGTGAATCCTGAAATATGGAGATTGAATGGCCGAAAGAACAGACTTTCATATATTAAGTCTTGGCATTTTGAGTGCTGACATTTCAATAGGGAACCATTAAATACTACATACAAGATATAAAAAATTAGTATACAAAGAAAAAATAGAAATGAGATGGCTCATAGATATATTCTGCAGAGTTATGTTTTAGTTTTAGGAAGTAGCAATGATAGTGCTAAAAACTTCTATTAAACAAATAGCCGGGTGCAACAGAATATGTGTAGGGCATTACTACTAGATAGCAGATTGTTTGGTAAGAAGTTCTAGGTATGACTAAGCTATTGTATCTTCTGATGAAAGCCTAGAACCTTAGATTATGCAAGAAGTTCAAAAGGACACTATAGGCAGAGTTATAGCAACGTGTAGCCAGGAGAAGTGTGGCAGGAATATATTTGGGAATCCAAGAGAAAGGTCCTAAAGTTTGCTTTGGATGCTTGCAATTACTTCTGTGTACACTGCTTACCTGAGAAAGCTGTACTGATTGAGGATGATTTTAATATTCAACCTGTTCATAGGTGTGTACTAGACTAATGGCCCTGGAGCCCTTACAAGACTATCCCAAAAAAATTGCCCAGGTACCTCTGTGCCTCCCTATGTTAGTTCACAGTGCCCATATCCAGTAGGGCAACAGGAATGATCCCTAGAGTGAACTTTCTGTTACCCATCCACTTTTCAAGATTTCTCTTGAAGAGGGGCAGCGAGGTGCTCTGTTTGACATGAATGGGAAACTTATTCCAGAATATGGGCAGTCTTTGGGAGATGAACCTGTCCCTGCAGCATGTTCTGTTAATTGTGGTAATGAGGTTGTGATCTCTGGAGTGTGTGGCATAGGGGATTGGGATTTCTTTAGTTGTAGCATTTCATGAAGGGCTGGGTCAGACATGGCTTTGTAAGTCAAGCAGAGATCACCTCTAAGCAGATGATAAGATGCTAAGAACAGCTGACATTTCTTGAGTCGGTCCATGTAGGACATGTGTTTAAAAGCTAGGATTCTTTTTGTGAGGTACTTTTGTGGCCTCACCAGCTGTTGTAGGTGCCTGGTCAGGTACATGCCAAATGGGGCATTATATCCGATGATTGGTCTAATGAGGGATGGGTAGAGAGGGATGATGACCTCTTTCTTCCTGTATGTGAAACTTTTGGTCATAAGATGTGCCATGTAGAAGGACTTTCTGACCACAGTGGCAATGTGGTGGTTGAAGGTGAGGTGGCTATCGACCTGGGGGCCCAGATATCTTATGGCCCCTTCAGTGTTCAGTGGACTCCCATCAATGTGGTAATTCGTGGGAACTGAGTTTTTTTCCAAAGGGGATGATAATGCATTTTTTTGGCATTAAGCTTCAGGCCATGGTTCCGACACCAGTCATTGGTCTCAGAGAGGCCTTTTTGTAGGATGTCTTCATCACTTAGGGAGTTGACAATGGCTCCTAGCTTGCAGTCATTAGCGAACTTGGTCAGTCAGATTCCTTCTGTGTTGGCCTGGACTTCCAAGAAGTAGATGCCAAACAGGAGAGGGCCCAGTACTGAGCCCTGTGGGACTCCACTCATGACTGATTGACAGTCTGACTTGGAATCTGCTGCTTTCATTCTGTGGGCCCTGTCTGTGAGCCAGTTTGGAACCCACCTAGTGATGTAAGGATTGATGCCTAGTTTGGTGAGTTTATCAATGATACCTGAGTGGGGAATGATATCAAAGACCTTGGCCAGGTCAAAGTAGGCTGTATCCACTGCCTTACCCTCATCCACAGCCTTGGTGACTGCCTCAAAGAAGTCAACTAGGTTCAGCAGACAGGATCTCCCCTTGACAAAGCCAAACTGTGTGGGGTCAAGAGTCTGGAGATCGCCTATATCTTTGTTAAACAGGTCCATGATAATGCACTCCATAGCTTTGCATACCAGAGTCATCAGGCTAATGGGGCAATAGTTCTCAGGGTCTGTAGTTGCTTCCCCTTTATGGAGCAGGATGACTATAGCAGTGCACCATTCATTAGGGACATAGCTTGAGGTAAGGCTGTGATTGATGAAGGCACACAGATGTAGTGCCAGTTCGTTTTGTAGCTCATGTAGGGCACAGGTAGGGATATTATCAGGTCCCATGGATGCTGTATTCTTGGCTTTGGACAATGCAGCTTTTACCTGTGCCTCAGAAATGGTGGGTACCAGGCTTTCTTCTGATATTGTGATAGGGCCCTTGAGGGGGGGGATAAAGTTGGCACTGAATCTGTTGGCCAATATGTTGGCTATATCTGTTGGCTCAATATAGAAGGTGCCATTGTGCAATATCTCAGGCATATCTGGGTATTGCCTTTGAGGTTTTTGATATAGCTATGGAAGGCTATGTGATCGTTTTTGGTGTCAGATGCAATTCTGCCATCATAGCTGGCTTTAGAGGATTTGATAAGAGAAAACACAAAAATAGATTCCATTTCAACTAACTCATAACAAATACATAGTTTTACATGTAAAGTCTGTAGAGTTTTCTGCTGCACTGTCTCTAACTGATGTTGTTAGTCCCAACAAACTCTGCTCTGCCCAGTCACATGCCATCTGTGGGTCCCTGCTACCTGTTTTGCCCTGCTGGGAAGACATAACTGATAGCCAAGGAGTATATGAGATCTACTTCTGTGGTTAAGCACACCACATGTAAATAAGAGAATAAATGTAAAAACAATTCAAATCAGTAATGGTTAAACAGTAATTATCAATACATTAAGAAATGCATATAATCCATAAAAACTATTACTGCTGATAGAAAATATTAAATGAAACAGATGGCATTTCAGGGACCACCTGAAAACAGAAACTCATAATATATTTTAGACTCATTTAATAAACATGTGCCACAAGTTCATAAAGAGTTGTTAAGATGCTGTTTCATGAATTTCATATCTGGTATCATTGAAAAGAGCTATGGGAAATATATTACCATTAAAAAAGGTAAAAAAACTCCAGTCTTCTATGTTCCCAGTTTATTTATATTTATATTTATTTATTTATTTACTTACTTGTTTGCTTATTTATTTATTTATTAACATTACCTTTGGATTACTTTCATGGTGTTGGGATGACTCAGCATCTGTCTGAATTTCACAAGACTTCTGATATGCTCGCCTGTATTCTGTGAAAAAAAAGAACTGCTGAAAAGAACTTCATATTTTGGAAGAAAACAAAAGAGTATAGTTCATTTTTTTTTCTACTCCCCCTATGACTGCTGAAAACCAGTCCTGCTATAATTTATCATGCCTTCATTCTAAGGGCATGAGAAATAGGTAGCCATCAGGGTATTTTTTAATACTAGCCTAATTTCAGCCCCTTGATGGCTGATGTGCTCATTTGTGAAGTATTTGGTATGCTGTACTGACAGAGCCTGGCAGAGCCACTCACTCTTTCCCATCCCATAAGCTGCTTGCTATGACAGCTATTGACATCATTCCACACCAGACTGCCTCCCTCCTCCAGAATGGGCAAGATGACATCACCAGCTCTCTTCTGGTGCCCAAGCTGTTGATACTCTCTTGGGTTGGCTGGGTCACAGTTAAGGCTTTATCTCTCTGTGACATGGAGCTAACCAGAAAAGAAGTATTTCTGCCGTTCATTTCAATGCTGCACAAAAATCTATTACTGTAACTTAAGGATTTTATTAATACAGGGATATAATTAAAAAACTGCGATTTAATTAATTAATTAATTTTTAAATAACTAAGATTTATAATACCAAATCATTTAATTGTAGTTATAAAGAGAAAGTAAATGATGTGGTATTGCTCAAGTTTGTGTACTAGCAAGCAGAAGTAATGTTTTATTTAACAAATATCATACTCTGGATTTCCAAAAAGGTAGCCTAAGGAAGGAAGGAAGCATTTTTAACAACTGCATACAATAGTGTTTAATTTGAGAGCAGTAAAACTGGCACATGATGTTACAAAATATGTAGAAGACTAGTGATCACCATTGCATGGAAAATTCTATATATGATGTGTTATACTATAAATCCATTCTTTCTAAAGAATAGAGAATGTCATATATGTAAGAATATGTGAGGCATTTATGCACCACGTACAGAATTTAAATGAGTATTATCAGCTAATGAGCTTGATGTATCATGCAACTTTGTCACTTAGTTTAAGGAATCTTGAGGAATGAACGTTTGACATTTCTCTTCATTAGCTTGACTGTGTGTATATTTAATCACACACATATACAACAATTCCAGAGCACGGTACAAACACAGTCACCAAATTCAGAAAATGTCTTAAAGCGTTAACATTCTCTCTCTGTCTTTACTTTGAAAATTCCTGTAATTTGTTTGATTTCTTCAATATATAATTATCTGATGTCGAGAACAGATTGTATATGCCATGCTTGCTTGAAATGGTGAAGCAGATGGCCACCAACATGCTGTGCAGATGGAGGGCCTTTTTCTTTGCAACTTCTTTTACTTGGGTATGAGCTGGGGTGATCCAAAAAACAAATGGTATATTTTTTTCTTGACTGCCTTGTACATCATCTAACATTGCTGACATAACTCTCTCTCTCTCTCTCTCCTTTAAAAAAAAAAAATCCTACTGTCCCACAGCAACAAATTTTATACAAACTACCTCCTAAATTTAGCAGACTTCTTTGAACAAATCTGAGATGCACTGGATACAGGCAGATCACTGCACTCTATTTACTTCCATCTGGCAAAGGCATTTGACAACATGCAACATTTTGGCATTATAGCAAATATAATCAAATTAATTGTATACTCCTATGTAACCGATTAGTTAGCAAAATGGCTCACTAATAGAACCTAGTATGTTAGTAAAGAGAACACTCTGTCATCAAAAATCACCATTACTAGCAGCATTAGTCAGGGATTATACCTTGGGCTACTTCTCTTTGGTATTTAGTTCTCAGATATTAAGGCTGGTGATAAGGGCCTCTGGCTGACCATGTTTGCAGATGACTACAAACTTGGAGATAGCATAAGATCTCCAGCTGACTCAAAGATTCTCGATGATTGCAATATGCATATAGATAAATGCTGCCAGGACTGTGGGGTTAGGCTAAATGACAGGAAATGTAGTATAGTTTCCTTTGGTAAACATGCGCACTCATGCAACTTCCACATAGATGACACCCATTTGAAAACTAAATTGGTTATTAGGGACCTAGGGACTTTCACTGAAAATGAACAGCTATTTTGACTATCATGTAACAACTGTCATTATGCAATCTTTCTATCTAGCCGGACTGACTATCAAGGTTATATCTACTATGTCAAAGGAAGCTATGCCTCTCTACTCCTCCATTTATCAGGCCCACAGTAGAATATAATGCCCCTTTGTTATGTACTTGTCTACATATATAATTCAGCTTCAAAGATGGCAGAGTTTCTTCGCAGAGAAAATCAAGGGCATGTCTTTCATGTGCTACGCAGACTGCCTTAAAGCATTTTCTCTCTTCTTTGTTTCTTACACACTTTTAAGGAGAGACCTTTTCTTTGCCTATAAAGCCTCAAAGTATCTAGTCCTATGAAACCTCTTACACATCCACAAAACATAAAATCCCTTAAACACTCATTCAAAGGAACTAATCTTCCACTGCAGCATAAACCAGACCTGCTGGCAGGATAGATAGCTGTCTCAAAGAATCCATGTTGTATATACTAGACTTCCCCTAGATGTAACCCTAAGTAGCTACCTGACCTCTTCAAGTGCAGGCTGGATGAATGAATGGGACACTGCAAATTCACCACTGATCTGACCCCCCCCCCTCAAACTCTCACTGAAAGGAGAAGAAATTGGGTAGCACTTACTTTGTAGGGTACTGAGAAAATGGGACCTTGAGACTAGGCTACAAATGGTCTGCCTTGATAAAGATCCCACTATAAACCTATGAACCTATTATCAGTAATTGTGGAGAATGTATGACACTCCAACATGCTTCTCCTTCCTTCAGGAGCATTGCACAGGCACTTTCATTTCATCATAGTGCAGCACAGTGACTGTGGTGATGTTCCATTGCCCTGGCCCAGATTCTGTTTGTTCCACACCCACACCTTGAATGATTAATGGTAATCTCTTGCTGAGGATGGAACAGACAACAGGTTATATTTAAAATGGACCAATGTCTGCTGCTCTCTCAACTGGATAGACAGAGTGCAAAGAAAACAATTTTGTGAGATAGATGGGATGTTTACCTTCAAATGGGTGGGTTTAATGGCTAATGATACCCATTTTAACAGGTGACAAACCACTGCATCACTCCATTGCATGCCTAATCTTTGAGATCATGTAGTCATGTCCAGGGGATGTTAGAACTTAAATGTAAAAAAAAAAAAAAAAACTATTGATAGCGCCACCCTGCAGCTGTGACAAACAAATGGGTAACAGGAGTTGTGATGGTGGTTGGATGTGTAGGATCCATGTCATTTTTAAGCTTCCCTGCCAACTATCAAAGGTTGGGGAGCACAAGCTCATGCTTGGCAGTTGTTCAGCACACTGAAGTGTGTGACTTTGCTCTCTGTCAGTGCAGGGCCTGTATAAAATGTTTTCTGATGTAAGTGTATTCCTGACCAATGAAATATAAAAATGTATTTTAATATTACTGTGTCTAGGTAAGCAGTGTCCTCTTAACCTCCACTTATTCCTAAAGAGAGCTGGTATTATAGGAAGCACGTTTCCCCAAAACAATGCTATATAATCATTAACTATAAAGAAGACATTTGCCAAGCATATGAGATAGAGCCTTGAATGTCCAGTGGGATTTGTTCTGGTGAGCAGGGAATGTTATCTGAAAGAGAGGATGAATTATGTGAATTACAGTGTAATGCAACCTGTAACACTACAGCACCTGTTTTTTTTTTTTTTACAAAATCAAGTATTCCCTTTTCTCTAAGATATGGGGGATATGTACTCATGCAGCAAATCAGCAAAATATAAACCATTTTTATGGGGAATGGTTACACTCTCCTGTAGCTCCCTAGTGGCTCAATAGGTAATATATTCATCTTTGGTACTAGAAGAATAGAAGGCTGTAGAGTGTTTTTCTATACCAGATGTTTGTTAGGCAGTTAGGGTACAGGAATAAATCTCTCACTTGTTAATAAGCTGCTTACTGTACCAAGGGTACAGGAATAAATCTCTACTTGTTAATAAGCTGCTTACTGTACCAAGGGTACAGGAATAAATCTCTACTTGTTAATAAGCTGCTTACTGTACCAAGGGTACAATATTCAAATCTTTTCATCTTCATTTGTCCACTATGTGATCTTTAGCAAGTCAATTAACTGGATAGCGCTTTGCAGCAGTTTGTGACTTGGGTTAGGCTCCTTAATAGTCTCCTGCATGCCTAGCAGCTACTTATGAACCAAAGCCAACATACTCCTGCCTAGTGAATATACTAGCTACAAATTCAGATTCATTTTTATTAAAATGAATACTTGGTTTTACTGGAAAAATGGTTTTCCATTTGTCTCTGCAATATGGTGATGTCTGGAATTTATGGTGTGGAGTATAAATGGTCTGGCATTCATAGCAATTGTCATAGTGCTACAATAGCATGTGGGGGTACCATGGAAGAAATACAGCACGCAAAGAAAGTACCACTCATCCCCTGGATCAGGGTTCCAGTTCACCTATTATCAGCCTTGATTTTTTGAACAATATCAAAGATCCATTTTAAGACAGATTTCTTTATCTCTTCCTTCCTCATCCACACTCATCATCTTCTTTCAGCTGTTCCCGTTAGGGGTCGCCACAGTGGATCACCTGTTTCCATTTCTTCCTGGCCTCTGCATCTTGCTCTGTCACACCAACCACCTGCATGTCCACTCTCACCACATCCATAAACCTCATCTTAGGCCTTCCTCTTTTCCTGTTACCTGGTAGCTTCATCCTTAGCATCTTTTTCCCAATATACTCCGCATCCTTTCTCAGTATATGTCCAAACCAACGTAATCTTGCCTCTCTGGCTTTGTCTCCAAACCTTCCAACCTGGGCTGACCCTCTAATATACTTATTCCTAATCCTGTCCATCCTCGTCACACCCAGTGCAAATCTTAACATCTTTAACTCTGCCACATCCAGCTCAACCTCCTGCCTTTTTGTCAATGCCACTGTCTCCAACCCATATAACATAGCTGGTCTCACTACCCTCTTGTAGACCTTCCCTTTCACTCTTACAGGTACTCGTCTGTCACAAATCACTCCTGACACTCTTCTCCACCCATTCCATCCTGCCTGTACTCTCTTCTTCACCTCTCTTCCACACTCACCGTTACTCTGAACTATTGACCCCAAGTATTTAAACTCATCCACCTTTGCCACCTCTACTCCTTGCATCCTCACCATTCCTCTATCCTCCCTCTCATTCACACATATATATGCTGTCTTAGTCCTGCTGACCTTCATTCATCTTCTCTCTAGAGCATATCTCCATCTCTCCAGGGTCTCCTCCACCTGTTCCCTACTCTTACTACAGATCACAATGTCATCTGCAAACACCATAGTCCATGGGGACTCCTGCCTGATCTCGTCTGTCAACCTGTCCAATCACCATTGCAAATAAGAAAGGGCTCAGAGCTGATCCTTGATGTAACCCCACCTCCACCTTAAACGCATCTGTCACTCCCACCGCAGACCTCACCGCTGTCACACTACCCTCGTACATATCCTGTACCACTCTTACATACTTCTCTGACACTCCTGACTTCCTCATACAATACCACAACTCCTCTCTAGGCACCCTGTCATATGCTTTATCCAAGTCTACAAAAACACAATGCAACTCCTTCTGACATTCTCTGTACTTCTCCATCAACACTCTCAGAGCAAACATTGCATCTGTAGTGCTCTTTCCCAGCATGAAACCATACTGCTGTTCACTAATCATCACATCCCTTCTTAACCTAGCTTCCACTACTCTTTCCCATAACTTCATGCTGTGACTGATCAATTTAATCCCTCTGTAGTTACTACAGCTCTGCACATCACCCTTATTCTTAAAAATCGGTACCAAAACACTTTTTCTCCATTCCTCAGGCATCCTCTCACTTTCCAAGATTTCATTAAACAATCTGGTTAAAAACTCCACTGCCACTTCACCTAAACACCTCCATGCTTCCACAGGTATGTCATCTGGGCCAACAGCCTTTCCATTCTTCATTCTCTTCATAGCTATCCTTACTTCCTCCTTGCTAATCCATTGTACTTCATGATTCACTATCCCTACATCATCCAACCTTCTCTCCCTCTCATTCTCTTCATTCATCAACCCCTCAAAGTACTCTTTCCATCTCCTCAACACACTCTCCTTGCTTGTGAGTATGTTTCCCTCATTATCCTTTATCACCTTTACCTGCTGCACATCTTTCCTAGCTCGGTCCCTCTGTCTAGCCAATCGGTACAGGTCCTTTTCTCCCTCCTTAGTGTCCAACCTTTCATACAACTCTTCATATGCCTTATCCTTAGCCTTCACCACCTCTCTCTTTGCCATGCACCACATCTCCTTATACTCCTGTCTACTTTCTTCATCTCTCTGACAATCCCACTTCTTCTTTGCCAACCTCTTTGCCTGTATACTCTTCTGTACTTCCTCATTCCGCCACCATGTCCCCTTGTCATCCTTCCTCTGTCCCGTTGTGATACCAAGCACCTTTCTAGCAGTCTCCCTTACTAGCTCTGCTATAGTTACCCAGGTATTTGGTAACTCTTCATTGCCACCCAGTGCCTGTCTTAACTCATGCCTGAACTCCACCTCATAATTACCTTTTTCAGTTTCCACCATTTGATCCTTGGTGCTGCCCTCACACTCCTCCTCCTCTTCTTGATCACCAACGTCATCCTACAAACCACCATCCTATGCTGCCTAACTACACTTTCTCCGGCCACCACTTTACAGTCTCCAATCTCCTTCAAACTGGCCCTCCTATGTAACATATAATCCACCTGTGTGCATCTTCCTCCACTCTTGTATGTCACCCTATGCTCCTCCCTCTTGCTAAAATACGTATTCA
Organism: Protopterus annectens; assembly: GCF_019279795.1. NCBI lineage: Eukaryota > Metazoa > Chordata > Ceratodontiformes > Protopteridae > Protopterus > Protopterus annectens. Next base: position 227,444,666 of record NC_056733.1, read on the forward strand.
ACACAGCCATATCCATCCTTTTTGCAAAATCCACTACCTTCTGACCTTCTGCATTCCTTTGTTTAACACCATACCTACCCATCACTTCCTCATCCTCACTGTTCCCTTCACCAACATGCCCATTTAAATCTGCTCCAATCACCACTCTCTCACCCTTGGGTACAGTCATCACCATTTCATCCAATTCACTCCAAAATTTTTCTTTTTTCTTTCTCATCCATTGCACACCCAACTTGTGGAGCATATGCACTAACAGCATTAATCATTACACCATCAATTTCCAGCTTCATAAACATCACTCTATCCGACACCCTTTTCACCTCCAAAACACTCTTCGCATACTGTTCCTTCAGAATAACTCCTACGCCATTTCTCCTCCCATCCACACCATGATAAAACAATTTGAACCCACCTCTGATGCACCTAGCCTTACTCCCCTTCCATCTGGTCTCTTGCACACACAATATATCAACCTTCCTTCTGTCCATCATATCAGCTAGCTCTCTCCCTATACCAGTCATACTGCCAAGATTCAAAGTTCCGACCCTCACTACCACAGTCCTAGCCTTTCTCCTATCTTCCTGCCTTCGGCCATGCCTTACACCTCTTCTCCTCCTTCGGCCAAAAGTAGCCCAGTTTCCGCCAGCACCCTGCTGGCTAACAGTACTGGTGGCGGTCGTTGTTAACCCGGGCCTCGACCGATCCAGTATGGAAATATTAAATGGTGACTGCATGACAAGATTTGGCAAAGTTTTACGCCGGATGCCCTTCCTGACGCAACCCTCCCCATTTATCCGGGCTTGGGACCGGCACAAAGAAATGCACTGGCTTGTGCATCCCCAATGGCTGGGTTCCTTCCTCATCCACAATAATTCAGAAAATTATTTAAAAAATAACAAACCAAAGTTAGCCTCTCTTTCTGTTTTTCTCTCTTTCTCTCTTCTATTTGATTACATTAGCTATTTTTTACACTTTTTTTTCATCCAGAAAGACCGGTATCTAATAGGTGACAAAAGATATAACAGACTAAACAATTCACATATGTAGATATTTAGAAAATCTGATAATTCTGTCTTTAGATTGTGGTACTTCTTTGCAAATATTTTGTAAGACATGAAGGATATTGCATGAAAACTCAAAAGTCAGTATTTCTGAATACAGTATGAAATTATAAATTTCACCATTTTATAGACGTGCTTAGCAAACATCCAACATCTGGGCTGGTATTTCACTGCTAACAATAAAGTTATACTGAAATTAACTCAAAATGATGTATTCTTCAAAATGAAGTTATGTTTAATAATTATTCTAAACAAAAAACGGCCAGCACCAAATGAGTGGAAATATAATCATTTATTATATAGTGGTAACAACAACAAGGTGAAGTGCAAAGAACTGCACCCAAGAATCAGACCGGTTTCAACAAAAACTGCCTTACTCAGTGACAACAATAGAATAAGTACAACAAACGCTTATATACTAAAAGAATACAAGCAAACGCAATCCCATTGGCTAATCATAAATGATCATTAAGACCTGGGGAAAAAAGTCCTCCCAGCTTAATAATCCATCTTCTTTCCTTTTTGTTAAGTATAGTATACCAACCTAGTTTATTGGTTCTATCACCCTGAATTTTATCAATAATCATAAATCTAAATATGGCAGCACTATGTTTAACAGTGTACCTATATAAGGTACTAGACATCCTCTTATTCCTAATGTCACTCGTGTTCTGACATGCGTATGGGTAGTGGACGGGAGGTTTGACCAACGTAAAAAGCAGAACACGAACATTTCACCAAATAGATTAACCAGTCAGTGCTACAATTGGCAAAGAATTTAATATAATATATCATGCTAGTATTTCTGCTAGAAAACTGGACTTGAGCATAAATTTGCAGAAAGAGCAATGCTCACAAGGGAGAGAGTCAACCAGTCTATCCCCAGTGAGTGTCAATAGTTGACTAGATGGTACAAAACCTCTCCAATGTTTATAGTAGCTAAAGTCTGACCCCGTACGATAAGAAAACATACATCTGGGTGTTAGAAACTCAGACAGTGCATCATTAGCTAGTAAAATATTCCAATGTCGATTCACAATATCCCTAAGGATATTAATATTCTGCCCCAAAGTGGTAACTAATCTAATAATAGAAGCATCCTGGTAAGATCTGTCGCTATACTCCAATAAATTTAACCTATCTTGTGTTGAAGCCTAGCTATTGGCAGACATAACATCATCATACCGATAACCCCTGACCTGAAATCTTTGAATAAGGTCCTTTTGATAATATTCATAGGTATCATCAGAGGAGCATATGCCCCTAATCCATAAAAATTGTGATTTGGGTATGTTTCTAACAATATGACATGGATGGAGGCTAGTAGCATGTAATAGGCTATTATATTCCAGATGTTGTCAGGAAAACCTGACTACTAAGAGTATCATCTGACTTTCTGGTTATAGTAACATCCAAGAAATTAATCTGTTTAACATCAGAATTAACTATAAATTCAATACCCCATTTTTTGTCATTAAGATATTGAACAAATTCCTGTAAATAAACCCTATCTGCCCACCAAACCATCCAAGAGTCATCCAGGTATCGCCTCCATATATCAGTCTCTCCCAAGAAGATGTTATGATTGATATCATAAATCAGTTGCTCCTCTAGAAAACCCATAAATAGGTCTGCATACATGGGGGCAAAAGATGCCCCCATAGCGGTCCCTTTGACCTGCAAGTAACGCTCACCATGAAAATAAAACACACTCTTAGTCAGGATGTGTTCTGTAAGAAATACTAAATGAGTGTTAAATCTAGGAGGGTATAGATCCACCTTCTTCAACCAATATTGAAAAGCTTCCAAACCATCCCAGTGTGGTATGTTGGTATAAAGGACCGTGACATCTAAAGTGCATAACAGCAACTCAAGATCCAATTGCATATCCAAAATTATTTTAAAAAAATGTGTGGTATCTTGAATTCTAGATCTAACAAGTTTTAACAAAGTTGTAAATACTGTGTCAAGAAGACAGACAGAGGTTCAGTAAGAGAATCTCTGCCCAAAACAATGGGTCTCCCTAGTGGTTTCCTAAGATTTTTGTGGATCTTGGGTAATGAATATAAATACTGCCATTGGGCATCAACCACTTAAATTATATAAATCAGAGTCATTAATAATACCTTCCTCCACAGCATTCTGTAAAAAACCATTGATTTCTTGCTTAAATCTAATAGTAGGATCCAAAGGCATATGCATATAAAACCTAGCATCAAGTAATTGTTATTGGGCTTCAGCAAAATAAACAGCCTGATCCATCACAACCACTGCCCACCCTTATTGGCTGGAAGGATGACAATATACTTATTGTTCCTTAAGTTGTTCTATCTGTGATAAATTATGTGGCAGAATTTTTGATTCACTCATCCTGAAATGCAAGTCTTTAAGAATACAGTCCTGAAAGGTAGAAACATGTTTGTTCATGGGGGCATGTAGGTGGATTTATGGAACCGAAATTCAGTAGAACTTTGAGACCCATCATCAATACTAAAATGTAATTTAAGATTAAGCAGGCAGCAAAAGGCAATAACATCATTAACAAAAATGTCTTCTCCCACAAAAAAACGGGAATATAGTTGAGACCTTTATTCGAAAGCTGTTTCTGAACATCAGTCAATTTCACAACAGAAATATTGTGCACATTACATAAATCATTTATCGAGGTATCATTACCTTGAGCAAAGTTTCAATATTGTCTGTTTTTCCTATGTTTTCTTCCACCCTGATGCCTAAAGGGTTATTAATGTTACTTTTTAGGTATAAGGGAACCCTGAGTGTGACAAAGTTCTACATCAGTGGCTGAAGATGATTCATCACCTGAAGTCCCACTATAACCACTCTGAGATTTTTTTAGGATAGACCTATGTCTTTTCCTTTATGTGGGGTAGATATAGTATCTGAACTTACAAACCTGACACTCTTATGGGATACCAAAGGCTTGCCCCTCTGATAATCCCCACGTCCCTGTTAAATTACTGGATTTTTTTATATATTTATAATAATTATTCTATCCACTTGTCCATAGTTGTATTGTGCATAAATTATTTCCTTACCACACCTTATATTCTTAATAAGACATTCAGTTTTACTATTCTTACTGGAGTATTGAGAAATAATGTTATAGTTACAGTTTATATAGTCTAAGAATGAATCACTGACTGGTTGGCCAGAATATAAATTATTGTTAATTAGGTTGGTTTAACTAGTCCTAATTGACAAAACTTATGTGACACTGTGACAGCCTAGATAATGCCCAAATATGCTAATGATCAATGTCTGCATGTACTAGTCTGATCCAAAATATTACATGCAAAGTATTCAGCATATATTTAGAATGCTCTCTTGACGTTATCTAAATATACACGTATAAGCAATCCAGTCAAGAATTTGACTGGTGTACAATCATTATACCTAATATAGTTGTCATCAATACAATGTTTTTAACTGTAACTCAGATGTAATTTTTTTCTCTAAAAGGTGCTTTCACTTAATTCAGCTGCTTAAATATCGGTATCACATATTATCCTTTCCCTGAGAGACATAAACATAGGAATAAACCTTGATTCTCAGATGACTGTATGAAATACCTTAAATACAGCAAAAAAATAAATAAATACATAAGTTAAACAAATAAATAAGAATTAACAAGGTCAATGTACAATCTACATCCATAAAGTTGTCAATTAACTTCATGTTAGGCTTACATGAGGCAAAAACACAATGGCTATTACACTCCTTACATTGACTTCAGAAAATACACCTTTGTTTTGCACTATTTTCAGTTCATTCTTCCAGCTTAGACAATCAGCTCGGCTCCAACATGCCTGTCTTCACTAAACAGACGATTGCACGCGCATGTGTGTGTGTGTGTGTGTGTGTGTGTGTGTGTGTGTGTGTGTGTGTGTGTGTGTGTGTGTGTGTGTGTGTGAGTGAGATATGGGTACATATCAAAATGTCAACATGCAAAAACATCACTGATCAAATCAACTACTGCATGTCAACACTCACTTTAATTGACCAAACTGTCAATACTACATGCATCAAACTAACAGTGTCTTTTTCCAATCACTCAAGGGGGAAAAAATAATAGTAACATAAGACACACTTGTTTGAATAGTGATACTATTAGGTGAAAGTATTTTTCATAAGGCAATGTGTAACGTCTGGGTTAAGATTAGCACACGTAAGGATTGACAGGGGGGGGGGATTCACAAATGAAGGTGGGAGGATTCAAACCCTGTACCACTAACAAAAGGAAGCAGATTGTTAACAGCTCAGGGACCTTAATACTAGTCTGCACTAGCTGCGAGACACATCAATGTGCATATGCATGCATGCCATGAAGGTGATCTGAATTCAAGTTTATGCCAACAATCTGTCTTTGCAGTTCTTCTCTCCCTCTTTTCCACCTCATCTTCAATATACCTCAGGATTAGCCAAAAAACAAAGGAATCCCAGGGCCAAGGCTTAGCAAATACTGATATTTAATAAAATATGTGAGTGCTTTTGAACAGAGTTCTTCAGACAAGTTAAAAATGTAGCAAAACCAAACTTTTAAATACATAATTAAAAACAAACCAATCATTTTGCTTATAGCAATTACTTATTCAAATTCCTTGACTTTAAAACTGGTCTTAAAGAGACCTTGTCATTAATACCCAGTTTTCTATCAGCACAGAACTTAAAAATCCAATACAATTCCCTTTCTTCAGTATAATTTTTTTAAATCACCTCCACGTTGTCCTTTAAACACAGTTTCTACAACCTTAAACATAAAACTATGTGAAGGTCCGGACTCATGCACATGTTTAGCCAGAGCACTGGTTAAATCACTTCTCCTAATAGCATATTTATGTAAGTATTCTTTCATAAAACATTCTATTAGTTTTCCCAAGATAAAAACTTTCACATGCTATGCATGTTGCTAAATAGACAATGTTTCTAGTTTTACAATGTGCATGTACCTTAAAAACAAATCTTTATTTAGAAACAGGATGTATAAAAAGATTTGACGTTTCTATAAAAGAACAATATTTACATCCACCACATGGAAAGGTACCAAAAGGTAAATGCTTATCTAAAGTGTCTTCCTGACACAATTTGGACTCCCTATGGCAGAGTCATCTTTTTTAAAGACTTCTTGTTCTTATATGTATAAAAAGGGGAAACCCCCACTATACCCTTAATCCTGTCATCCATAGTGAGGATGTTCTAGTTAGAATCTATTACATGTCTAACCTGTCTAAAATCACTAGCATAAGGCAATATTAATGGTATATAATTATTCCTTTTCTCTTCTACTGACGAAAACCTCATTACAATTTTTCCAAAGAAATAAGGGAAAGTAGTATTAGCCCTTAAAATGCTTACTTCTTCTACCATTCCACTTATTTCTCTATTACTATACCCTCTGGCCATAAAGTCAGAGGATAGTGATTCAAGGTCAGTTCAAAAACCCTCTTCAGTGTTGTTGAGCCATGAGACTCTCATCCTTTGACTTTTCAGGACATTCCTGTAAACATGGGGAGGATGCATACCACTACGCTGAAGCAATGTGTTTTTCCTTCATGATTCTCAATAGAGTCTAGTAAGAAAATTCCCTATACTGTCTTTTTGAACAAGAACATCTAAAAATATAACCTCTTTCCTGGATGCATGTGAAGTAAAATGCAGGAGGGAAGTAGTATTATTTAAATAATCAATGAAGTCAACTAGCTGTGACTCATTACCTAGCCAAACCAGAGCCACATCATCAACAAACCTCCTACAGAATAAGAGAGAACCTTTGTATGGGCTATTAAGCACATACTCTTCTCCCCATCTAGCTAGTGCCATGTTGGTGTAGCTATTTGCACAGGAAATGTCCATAGCCATGCCAACTTTTTGTAAGTAGTAATATTCCGGAAACATAAAAATATTATTTTCTAGTACAACCTCAAGAAAAAGGCATATCAAATCTATCTGTCTGATATCTAAATCACTATGTAACGTTAGAAAGGACTTAACCATACCAATGCTTTCTAGACTGGGAATACAGGTGAACAATGACTCCACATCTAGGGTAACTAGCAAACATTCATTCAGGTCAGCATCATTGTCTTGAACAAACGCATATAGGTCATTTAAAAATTGCTGTGTATCATTAAGCACAGTGACTACATTGATAAGTACCGAAGTAATTGCTTACCTAGAAATATAGAAAAAGGTTCCATTATTCATTTCCTCCCTGAAACTATTGGCCTGAATGGACGTGAGACTAAATTTTTATGTACCTTAGGAAGGCCCTGAAAGACTGGTATCACAGGATAGTCAACACTCAAATATTGTGAAAATTGTTCAGTAATCAAAAAATGTCCTAAACAATCACAAATAATGAAGACAGTCGTGCATTGTATATCCCATATATAATCAAACTCGATGTTCTCATAGACAGAAACATTTAACATCTCATTAATACAGTTTACATAATAATCACCATCAATCAAACAGTAGCTCCACCTTTATCTGCTCTCTTTATAATAAAGCTATCATCTTTCTTTAAAGCCATTAGGGCTAATGTCTCTTCCTTATTTAAATTATAGAATTTACATCCCTTAGGCTTTTCAGAGCAAGGTGTAGATGTTTCCGAAAATAATTGAAATAAATCCTGTTCACATTTCCTATAGAACACTTCTAAAGTGGAGTCTGTAGGTGGTTGAAACAAGCTTGTTTTTTTAAAAACATTTCCACTTAAAAAATAGTCAGTGTTGTTAAAATGCAACTTTAAAGCTACATTTCTGATAAAGAATTTTAAACTAGTCAACACTTCAGAGAAGTCTGACTTCTCTGCTGGCACAAAAGTCAAACCTCTTTCTAGTAATGATATTTCAGCTTGAGACAGTACCTTTTAAGAAAGATTGATAATCAGGGACTCTGCAGCATCTTCCACATGTGCTTGAGCATTGTACCTGATGTTTCATCATCATACTGATGACCCCTCTTTCTGCCTCTGCTCAGACTCCTTTCCCTTTGTCCTTCCCCCATCTTGATGCGTTTCATTGGTAAGGGCAATTTTAAAACCCCCAAAAAACCTGTTGAGAAGAGGGAACTTTTCTCTTAACATCTTGTTGCTGCAAAATGGAAGACCTCCTACTGTGCCGTCAATCACGCTTTTAGTCTGTTGGAGGTATTTCTCTTTTTGGAGACACCTCAGGATTAGATGGTTTATATTTAAATTCCATATCCTATTTACTGCTTTTTAGTACCCTGGACTATAAAATTTGCTAGTGATTGCTTGTTTTTGTTGAATCCATTAACTTTTCAAATCATACAGGCATAAGTGACTTGGAAAACATTACTGTTTTACGTAACAGTTTAATGAACAGTATTTGCATCTCTACTTTATACTTATTACTCATCTGAAAAGACGAAACTATGTACACATTGTTCCATGTATCCTTGTATCACAGCCGCAACATGCAATATCTGTCTGAGGGAACATCCTTCACAATCTAGCTTTATAATTTTTTCTTTAAATTGCCAGGATTTAGCAGGATAGCTTGGCATATGGTGTAACTATCCACATATTTTATCATCTATTTCCTCTTCTCTGCCCTTGCCTGAAATTTGTTTCATTCAGAGGTGCCAGAAGGTTCTGAAGGCCGGATCTGGGGTGGGAGTGGAGGACAACAGGGGCACTTAATGGGTGTAAAAAATGAGAATTATTTATTTATTTATTGGTATCTACTGCCATAAAAGATTCAGACAACAAAATCAGAAATTTGTACACGCTTATCAAAACATATAGATTATGTATACTTTGTTATACCTGACTACAGACAAGTTGTCAACAAAAGCCAGTACAGCTGATTGAAGTTCAGATGATTCCATGTATTGCTTTTATCATGGGATTTGCAATTTCCCCAATTTAGTGTGATCTCAGAGTTGTTACATATAGCTAGCAGGGGGTGTTGGGGATGCAGTGAGGCTTGACCCCTGCAAAAAAATGTTTATCTTTATTTTTGTGTATGTTATGATTGGCTGGTCATCAACTAGTTGTGTTTGATTGCATAGTGTTCAATATTTTTTGATATATGGACATACATCTGCTATAATATTAAAATGACAGACAATACTACTTTTTCCTATATAATAGTATTATCTCTGGTTCTTATTTTATAAGAACACACCAGTGATATGACTGAGATACATACTGGTTGAAAAATGCAAAGTGTAATGCTCAGAGCTGAACCAATTATTTTGACTAGGAGAAATAAGCAAGGTTGTCCTTTATCACATACACTCTTTGCTGTAGCCATTGAAATATTAGCTATTTCCTTTAAAGATAATAACAGTATAAAAGGTATAAAAATATCAAGTAAATATAGCTGTAAATTAATGCTATTTCCAGATTACATTCTAGTAACTCTTCCAAACAAGCCATCTACATTAAAAGAAGTTAACTTATTATTAAAGAATTTCAACTATGTTCAGGACTAAAATATAATAATACAAAATCACAACAATTGTTCTTGAAAAAAAAAAAAGCTTCACAAGTGTGTATTAATGACATCATTGGAGAATATACTTAATACCAGAATACTTAGGTATCAACATAATGGGCACAATTGAAGAAACCAGATGCCTCCTGGCCCGCGGACCCTCGCCCCCTGCGCGCCGCCTCCCTCCCTCCCTCCACAAGTGTGTATTAATGACATCATTGGAGAATATACTTAATACCAGAATACTTAGGTATCAACATAATGGGCACAATTGAAGAAACCAGAGATATTAAGTATAATAAAGTTCTTGAAACTACAATTAACTTGACTACTAAACAGAATAAAATGATACATCTCCTTCGAAGATAGACTACAACTAATAAAAATGATTTTATTCCCTAAGATATTATATGTCATACAAGTTTTATTCCCTGACAGATCCCATATAAAGGAAATTAATAATGCATTATTAAAATTCCTCTGGCTTCCCAGAAAACCTAGAATAGCTCAAGGTTTCTCCAACCAAGACTGAACTTGACAGTGAAGAGGAGAAGGTAAACACTTGCACCACACCACACTCATCACATATTCCCAATAAACCTACACCACCAAAATCCACACATAGAAACACAAAAACATTTGCTGAGGCTCTCAGTAATAATCTGTTCATGCAACAGAGACCTCCAAAGTAGAAACTCAAGCAACCGCCACCCCCAACATAACCCAAATGGCACATAGCCCACAGACTCAGTGTGCCAATAAACCACAGCCCATAAGGAAAAACAACATGCCCAACACACTAGTCATAGGTGACTCTATAGTCAGGCACACTGATGTTCCACTCTCCTGGCTAAACAATGAGAAGGTTACTGTCAGCTTCCTGTTGGGTGCCAGGATCCACCACATAACCCATGCACTCAGGTCATTCCACAACAAGTACAAAGATGACTCTGTCATTGTCCATATTGGTGTGAATGACCTGAGACGTACCTCTCTGGACTACATGAAAAGAGACATGGAGGAGCTCTCTGATCTTGTAGCTCAGGCAGGTATGACCCTAGCCCTGAGTAGCATCCTGCCATCACCCAGAATGATATCACAGTACAAGGACAAAATGATTGACTTCAACAATTGGATAAGCTTCTGGTGTCATTCTAAGGGGATCCAGTATCTGTCTGCCTGGGACGACATGATCGACAGACCATGATGCTTTGCTAGAGATATCCTGCACCTGTAGCCCCTGTGATTCTGGATACTGGCTAAGGGTCTTGCTGCCCCTATAGTGCCTTTTTTAGGCAAGGTTCAAATGACAAATTCATCACCGTAACAGGAACAGGCAAGGAAAAACTGAGGGTAATGCTACTCAATGATAGAAGTCTAAATCTCAAAATGCACTCACTCGAGACACTCCTTAAAATAGAGAACATCGATATCTGTGCATTGACTGAGACCTGGTTCAAGGCTCTAGAGAGCACCCCTGCATTACCAGGCTATAACTCATACCACATGTTTTGGTTATCTAACCTGGACCAGAACACCAAAGGTGGAGATTTGTCCATATTAATTAAGGATATCCACATCTGCAAGCTAGTTGCGCAGCATAATGCATTCGAGGTTATCCAAGTGCAACTAACTCTGGGCAAAACTGCAATCCAAATTGTAGCTTGCTACACATCCCCCACCATGCCCCAGGATTCCCACTCCTCTTTTCTTGATATACTGGAAAATATTAGGGTTCAACCAAACACCCTAATAATGGGAGATTTCAACTACCCCACCATTAACTGGGAAAACTACTCATGTACCAACTCCTTTGATCAACGCTTTCTGGAATTCATAAATTCCAATGCCCTGGATCAACTTATCCACACCCCCACCAGGGGCAACAATATCCTAGACCTAGTCCTTACCAACATGACTGACCAGTGTTCCACACCTGAAGTCAACACCTCGTTGGTCAGATCCAACCGTAAGCTAATCACCCTAGATATCCGCATCCCATCCCCACCCACCATTAAGGAAACCATGGTAAAAAATTTCTCCAAAGCCAACTTCATGCTTCTTAAGACAGAAGTGGCGAACTTCATGACACCCATGCAGATGGACAATACAGTTATGACTGCTGAATCCTACACAAATGCACTCTATAAGCACTTACACGAGTGCATGGATCATGCTATCCTAAACAGAACCAAGACATTATCCACCAAAAAAAGGAAGCCAATCTGGTGGTCCCCTGCCATAAACAAACTCTACAACAGAAGGAAGAAACTGTTGCAAAAGAGAGTAAAATCCCATGAGTGGAGGAGCTCCCTCATCAGCCTCAGTAAGAAGCTGAGACCTCTTTTAAGATCCTCCAAAGCTAGCTACGAAAACAAAATCGCCACTAATTCTAAGGGCAACCACAAAGCATTCTATAGCTATGTCAAGAATCTCAATGGCAACACCCAAATCTGCTCTGAGTTACAGCACAATGGCATGAAAATTACAGAACAAACTGATATTGGCAACATCCTGGCAGATAGGTTCAGTGCTAACTTTACCCTCCTCTCACCCCCTAAAGGGCCCGTATCTATACAGGAAGAATGCATATTCCCTGTAATCACATTTATGCAGGTAAAAGCTGCACTTTCTAAAACCAAAAACACAGCATCCATGTGACCGGACAACATCCCAGGCTGCGTTTTACGTGAACTTCAGAACGAACTGGCTCCCCACCTAAACACCATGTTCAATCATGGTCTCACATTAGGCTTTGTGCCCACTGAATAGTGCACAGCAACAGTTATCCCACTCCACAAAGGGGGACCCACCACTGATCCTGGGAACTATCACCCTATTAGCCTAACAAGCCTGGTCTGCAAGGCCATGGAATGTATCATCATGTAACTCATAAACAAAGACATTGATAACCTCCAAACTCTGGATTCCACCCAGTTTGGGTTTGTGAAAGGCAGATCATGCCTTCTGAACCCGATCGACTTCTTTGAGGCAGTCACCAACATCGTAGACGAGGGTAAGGTGGTTCACACAGCCTATCTTGACCTCGCCAAGAATTTCAACAGCATCCCCCATTCTGGAATTATAGCTAAACTCACTAAACTAGGTATAAATCTCTACATCACAAGATGGGTTGCTAACTGACTCACTGTCAGAACCCATGTTGTAAAAGTTGCAGACTCCAAATCTGACTTCAAACCAGTGACAAGTGGAGTATCACAGGGATCAGTCCTGGGACCTCTCCTGTTTGGTATATACTTCTCTGAAGTACAGCCTAACACAGCAGGCCACTGGCTAATGAAGTTCGCAGATGACTGCAAACTTGAAGCCATAGTCGTGTCCCCAAATGATGTGGACATCCTACAGAACGGCCTCACTGAGACAGATGCCTGGTGTCAGAGGCATGGCCTCAAGCTCAATTCCAAAAAGTGCATTGTCATCCCCTTTGGTAAAAACTCTGTACCCATGAACTACCATATAAATGGCAGTCTACTTAACGCCAAATGTGTGATAAGAGACCTTGGGACCCAGGTGGACAGTAGTCTCTCCTTTGATAATCACATTGCCACAGTAGTCAGGAAATCCTTCTATGTGGCACACCTGATCACAAAAGGATTCTCATCCAGGAAAAAAGAGGTCATTGTTCCCTTCTACTTGGCACTCATTAGACCCATTATTGAGTGCAATGCCCCTTTTGGAATGTACCTCACAAGACAGTGATCGTCTCAAAAAACTCCAGCTTTACTCTGTAGCATATCACCTACTCCGAGGTGACCTCTGCCTAACATATAAAGCTATGGTAAACCCAGTGCTGTTGGACATGCTACACCTAAAGAAATCCCAATCCCTCCGAGCTACATGCTCTAGGGACCTAAACCTTGTCATCACACTAAACAGAACATGCTGGAGGGATAGATTCCTGTCCCAGAGACTTTCTATACTCTGGAACAAGCTACCCATCTATGTCAAGCAAAGTTCCTCATTAGCACTCTTCAAGAAAAATCTTGATGAGGGGATGGGAAATAGGAAATACACCCTGGGGATCACTTCTGTGGCTCTGCTCGACAGGGGCACAGAAAATTAACTTTCTTGGGTGGCATAAGCCAGGGAATCTTGTTGGCTAGGCTTAATTAGGCCCCTGGGCCGATAGCCTAGTACCTACTTATGAACCTATGAACAACATCATGTTAAACCATGGGATTCAGGAGGAATTAACTTTCCTGACTTAAATAATTATGTAAAATCAGTGATTGTTAAAACTATCCTTAATTGGGTTGACCCAAATTATAATTCTAACTTGAAATCTGCATTCATCCCTTTGTCAAGATAAAAAATGAAAACCAATATGACTAATTATATTACAAAAGATAATCCTCTTTAGTTTTATATATGTAATTATATACAATATAATATTTCTTCACCTACTGACTCTAATTATTAATTAATATTAAAATTATTCAAAGCATAATCATAGGGAATATTGATTTGAACATTGGTTTGATCTAATTATTCCTATAAAAATAACAAGAGACTTTTTTGATAAAACTAATTATACTAGAATTAATAATCGTGGATTAAAGAGCTGCATATATTGACAACAGTGCTTCAGTGATTTAAAAATTAAAGATGTTCACTCTACAATAAATTAATATAAAGTAGAGTCATAAGAATGGGTTTATTTACTTTATATATATTTCTATATATTTTTTATGCTCAACTCCTGAGAGACTTGCTTAGCTACAAAAATCTGCATTAGAAGCAGAAGCTAAGTGAAACTTGTAGTAGTGTATTTTAGTATTCTGTTAAGTACAAACTTGCAGTTTCAGAAGTACTGTATTTTCATTTTTTTCTGTTTCCTAATTGTTTGTTTCTGAACAGTGTGCTGTGTGTCTCTCTGCAGTTAGTTCCCCATCCTGCCTCCCTGTTCCTCTGCTGGCATTAGTGTTGGTGGCTCTGGAATTGCCCACCCCTCCTGTAAGTCTTTATTAGAACACTCCTCCTGGGTTCATCTCATTTGCTCACTTAACTGAGTACAGTGAGATCTTATTCTGAGTCTAGTGTTCACTCTACATAATACAGAGAGAAGATTTGAGAAGGCCAGCCCACTTAGGATCTTCCTTCCTCTCTCCGTGCACTTAAAAAAAATTGCACTTTATTCATTTGCTTTTACTGTATTTGTCTTTCCTCCTACTTTATTTTGCTTTTCTTAAAAGTACTCAATTTTATTTATTCTGCTGCATTTATTACTGCTTGGTAGTAGCCTGATTAAATTGTAACTGTTATTCTAAATCTTTTGGTTTAAGCGCTTGGGCTTCATGCAGGCTGTTTTACATTAAGAAGGTTTGTGGTCTGCACTGTTGTGGCAGGACAGGTAGCTTACATCCTTCTAAGCTGGGAATTGCTGATTGAAGGCCCAGTGTCTGCTATTCTAAAAGTGTATTAGTTCTGGCTTAAGCACTTGGGCTTCAGGCCAGTTATTCTACATTAAGAAGGTTTGTGGTCTACACTCTTGTGGGAGGAGAGGCTGGATTCTGCCCTTCTGAGCTGGGAATTTCTGGTCACAGGCTTATTGTGCCTGCTTATTTGAACTGTTACTTTCTGAAATTTGTGCAGCTTGTTGCTGTAGCATAGACCAGATTCAGGCCTGCTGAATCTAGCTTTGTTTGTATAACTTGAGCACTGATCCAGGCCATCTTTTTTGGAGAAGGTTCCCCTGCACCCTAATAAGCAAGGGTGTGCAGTTAGAACTTGTCTGATTGAAGACTGCTGGAACAGGGCTCAGTTTTGATGTTTTTTTTCTGGTTAATTAGGTAACTTGTTTAAATCAGTTTGTTCATTTTCTATTGTTTTATATATATATATATATATATATATATATATATATATATATATATATATATATATATATATATATATATAAATATAGATTTCACTTTATTCATCTGCTTTTACTGTATTTGTTTCTTCCTACTTTATTACTAGGGGCATTGATCACAACTCTGATCTGTGATATATAACAATAAGTATCCTTTTCTGTGCATTTAAAGTGTTTTTTGAGTGTATCTGCTTTATTTTCTTAAAAAAAAAAAGCAAAACAAAAAATATATATATACTTGTTTCCCGCCTTTCTAAGCTAGTATAGTCCAGTTTTCAGGTTAGTGCTGAATTCAGGGCTGTGTTTGCCCATACCTTACTTGGATAGAAGGAAGTTCTCTGTTCACCTGTGAGAGAGGGGAGCTTTGAGCAGCCTATCTGTCCCTTGAGGAGTGGTTTCAGCCAGAAATTAATAGTTTATTGGCCATTTTGGGCTAATTTCAATCTCTTTCATTTTCCTGCAATAAATACTGTAATTGCCTGGTTTTGCGTGCCGGGTAGCTAGGGTAAAAGTATTCCCGGCTCCACAAAGTCTGCTCTTCAATTTTTCCCTTGGAACTAGACAAACTTTCAACTTAAGCACTCAAGCCATTCATTTCTCAGCCCGGCACTTGCTCAAAACTTATAGCAAGCACTTATAAACCCTAACACTAGACCCTCCTGTACTGTACAGAAGGACAAGGCTCTCTAGTCGACCTTACTAGCCATCCAATAAAACAGTTCACTGTACCTATCCAGGTATGGCCAAAGGGCAGTTTCAGGTGTACTGTCCAGTCCAATTGGTGAATCTGGGCATTTTGAGGCAATGTTACAGCTGCCTCATGTACACAGACAACCCCTTCCTCCTACCACCAAACACTAATACATGTGAGGGATGCAATTATACAGCCAAACTGCAGGCTAGGCTCTCTCAATCCAAGACTGGATCAGACAGTCAAGAGGAGAATGGGAAATACTTGCATCACACCACCAGTCTCACACAGACCCATTAAAGCAGCACTGGCAGAAAACAAACATAAATACATGAAAACATACTTGGAGGCTCTAAATAAAAATCTGCAAAACCAACAGAGACCTCCAAAGCAGACATCCAAGCAACCTCCACCCCCCAACACAAACCATGAAACACATACTTCACAAAACCAGTGTGCCATGCACTCACAGCCCTTAAGGCAAAATAACATACCCAGCATACTAGTAATAGGTGACTCTATAGTCAGGCACACTGATGTCCCACTCACTAGGCTGAATAAGGAGAAGGTTACTGTTAGCTGCCTGTTGGGCGCCAGGATCCACCACATAACACAAGCACTCAGGTCACTACAGAACAAGTACAAATATGACTCTGTCATTGTCCATGTTGGTGTGAATGACCTGAGCCATACCTCCCTGGACTACATGAAAAGAGACATGGAAGAGCTCCCTGAACATGTAGCCCAGGCCGGTATGACCCAAATCCTGAGTAGCATCCTGCCCTCACCAAGAATGATACCACGGTATAAAGAAAAAATTCTCAATTTCAACATTTGGCTAAGTTTCTGGTGTCATTCAAAGGGGATCCAGTGTCTGTCCACCTGGGATGACATGCTCGACAAGCCACGCTGCTTCGCTAGAGACAGATTGCATCTGTCACCCTTGGGCTTTCAAATACTGGCCAAGGCTCTTGCCACCCCCATAGTGCCTTTTTTAGGTAAGTCTCAAATGACAAACCCACCACCGTAAATAGCACAAGTAACAAAAAACTGAGGGTAATGCTACTCAATGTCAGAAGTCTAAACCTCAAAATGCACACACACGAGGCACTCCTCAGTATGGAGAAATTGATATATGTGCAGTAACAGAAACCTGGTTTAAGGCTCCAGAGAGCACCCCAGCACTACCAGGCTACAACTCATACCATACATTTCGGCCACAGAACCCAAACTGAAATACAAAAGGCTGGGGCGTATCCATATTCATTAAGGTTACCCACCCCTCCAGGTTAGTGGCACAGCACAATGCTTCAGAGATCATCCACATGCAACTAACAATGGGCAAATGCTGCAATTCAAATTGTAGCTTGCTACAGATCACTCACCATGTCCCAAGACCCCCATTCCATATTTCTGGAAACACTGGGAAACATAATGGTCCTACCAAACACCCTAATATTGGGTGATTTCAATTACCCAAACATTAACTGGGAGAAATACTCAAGTACTAACTCCCTTGCCCAACATTTCCTAGAATTTATAAACTCAAACACCCTGATTCAACTGGTCAACACTCCCACCAGAGGTGACAACATATTGGACTGGTCATCACCAACATGGGCAACCGGTGTTCCACACTGGAGGTCAACCCCTTGCTGATTAGATCTGACCATAAACAAATCACTTTGGATATCCACATTCTGCCCCCACCCCCGGACAAGAAAACCACCGTGAAAAGCTTTTCAAAAGCAAACTTCACGTTACTTAAGACCGAGGTGGAAAGTTTCAAAGTCCCCATGCTGAAGCATAATGCTGTCCAAGCTGCAAAATCCTTTACTAATGCATTCTATGGGCACCTACAAGAATGCATGAATCATGCCATCCCAAGCAAAACCAAGACTCACTCCTCCAAGAAAAGGAAACCAGCCTGGTGGACTCCTGCCATAAACAAGCTATACAATAGAAGGAGGAAACTAGTACAGGAAAGAGTAAAATTCCAAGAAGGGAAGACATCACTGCTCAGTATCAGCAAGAAACTATGATCCCTCATAAAATCATCCAAGGCGAGCTTTGAAAGAAGAATTGCCAAGGACTCCAAAGATAACCATGAGGCATTCTTTAGCTATGTCAAGAATCTAAGTGGCAATGCTCAGATCTGCTCGGAGTTAGTACAGAATGGCACAAAATACCCTGAACCGACCGATCTCGCCAACATTCTGGTAGACAGGTTCAGTGCAAACTTCACCCCTAAAAGGGCCCATAACCATACCAGAAGAATGTAGAGTCCCTGAAATCACAGACACTCAGGTTAAAACAGCCCTCTCCAAAGCCAAAAACACAGCATCAATGGGACCGGACGGTGTCCCAGGTTGCATCCTACATGAGCTCAAAGACAAACTAACCCCTCACCTAAACACACTGTTCAAACTCAGCCTCTCCACAGGCTACGTACCCATAGAGTGACGCACAGCAATGGTTACTCTGCTCCACAAAGGTGGAGCCACAACAGACCCCGGGAACTATCGCACTATAAGTCTGACTAGTTTGGTCTGCAAGGCTATGGAGTGCATCATCACTGAACTTATTAACAGAGACATTGGGAACCTCCAAACACTGGACCCTACCCAGTTCGTCTTTGTTAAGGGAAGATCATGCCTCCTAAACCTGGTGGACTTCTTTGAGACAGTTACCAAGGCTATAGATGAGGGAAAGGTGGTACACACAGCCTACCTAGACCTTGCTAAGGCCTTCGACACCATTCCCCATTCTGGTATTATAGACAAGCTCACCAGCCTGAACATAAATCCCTACGCCACAAGATGGGTTGCCAACTGGTTCACGGACAGAACCCACATGGTGAGAGTTGCGGGAGCTAGGTCCAACTCTAAACTGGTTACAAGTGGCATTCCCCAGGGCTCAGTCCTAGGACCCCTCCTGTTCAGCATATACTTCTCAGAGGTACAGGCAAGCACAGGAGGACTATGGCTGGCCAAGTTCGCAGACAACTGCAAACTAGGGGCTATAATTGAATCTCCAGCTGACACAGACATCCTCCAAAAGGGTCTCACTGAGACGGATACCTGGTGTCAAAATCATGGCCTCAAGCTAAATGCCAAAAAGTGCATAGTCATCCTCTTTGGAAAAAAACAAAGTGCCCACAAACTACCACATAGATGGTAGTCCCCTAAATATGGAAGACATAATAAGGGATTTGGGGACCTAAGTAGATAGTAATCTGACCTTTGATAATCACATTGCCAGAGTGGTTAGAAAATCCTTCTACATGGCCCACCTAATCAGAAAAGGGTTTGCATCCAGATCAGAAGAGGTCATTGTGCCCCTTTACTCATCACTCATCAGACCCATCATAGAGTACAATGCCCCATTTGGGATGTACCTTACAAGACACCTGCAACAGCTGGAAAGACTACAGAAGTACCTCAACAAGAGGATCACTGGCCTCAAACAGATGCCCTATGCAGCTCGACTGAAGAAACTACAGCTGTACTCTGTTGCATACCGCCTACTCAGAGATGATCCCTGCCTGACATACAAGGCCATGTCCAACCCAGAATTGATGGACATGCTCCACCTAAAGAAAACCTTATCCCCTTGTGCCACATGCTCTAGGGATCTAAACCTCACCACAACAATAAATAGGACATGCTGGAGGGATAGATTCCTGTCCCAGAGACTTCCCATGCTTTGGAACAAGATCCCAATCTACATTAGGCAGAGCTCCTCGATAACACTCTTCAAAAGAAACCTTGACGAATGGATGGGAAACAGAAAGTTTACCCCGGGGATCACTTCAGTGGCTCTGCTGGACAGAGGCACAGAGAACTAATCTATGGGGGTGGCGAAAGCCAACACATTCTAGCTAGGCTTATAAATGCCTTCGGGCAGATAGCCTAGTACCTACCTATGAACCTATAATGTATTAACACATGCCCAACACAAATGCCTTGTAATATCTTAGTCTTAATTTAATACACCTTATGAAGGATATTTTATATAATAAGCTATGTATTAATTAAAATATAATCTCCAACCTATATATTTATATAACATAACACTTATTAATGACAAATTCTGGAAATACATTACTGTTGGATATGATTCAAACTTAACTGTAGAGAATAAAAACAGCTATTACATTCAATAAAATATAACTCTCAGTACTGGAAAATTTATACCTGGAAATTTTTATATAGGTATTTTTTAACTCCCAATAGAATAGTTAAATGTAATAACACTATCACCATTATTTGTTGGAGATGTATGGAAACTTGTAATGCAGAATGGTCTTCTGTTTTCTTTGATTGCCTTTTTATTAAACCTTTCTGGGGAAAAGTTGAAGATTTTTTTAAGAGCATTGTGGTTTGAAACTGTTTCATTGTTTAAAATCCTTGTTCTATTCAATATATCAGAATCTTGAAAAAATGCAAATTGAATTAAATTATTTATTTTGGATAATTTTGGTGGTGGCAAGAATAAAACATAACAGAGAACTGGAAGAAGCAAGAGACACCTCAATTTGAAGATTTCTTATCCTCATTAAAGGAAACAATTTACAAAGCACTTAGAATTAAGGAAAAAGACATCAGAATTTTTCCTAGGACTATTAACAACAATTATTGGACTAAAGTACTTTCTGTTATAGATTTTATCAAACCATAACTTCCTCTACACTAGAGTAAATATAACTTGTATGTCTTGTCTTTTTTGAACTCTGTTATTCTATAGTAAGAAAGTTTAGTCAGTGTCTAATTTCATTCCATATTATTTGTTGTTAGAGATCAACCTGGCAACTGTTGTACATAGTGTACTTATTTATTTTCTACTTTATATTTATTATATTTAAAATGTCAACAATATATATCATAGATTCATAGGTTCATAGGTAGATACTAAGCTATCTGCCCTAGGGCATTTATAAGCCTAGCCAGAGTGTATTTGGCTTCCGCCTCCCTATTAAATACTGTGCCTCTGTAAAGTAGGTCACAGAAGGTACCCTTTTAAGATTAGTTTACTATGCCTCTGTCTAGCAGGGACACAGAAGAGATCCCAGGGGTGAATTTGCGATTTCCCATCCACACGTCCAGATTTCGCTTGAAGAGGGTCAGCGAGTGGCTATGTCTAACATGAATTGGGATTCTATTCCAGAGTGAGGGGAGCCTCTGGGAAATGAATCTGTCCCTCCAGCATGTCCTATTTATTTTTGTGCTGAGGTTTAGGTCCCTGGAGTGTGTAGCTCTAAGGGACTTGGATATTTTGAGGTGGAGCATGTCCATCAGTTCTGGGTTTGACATGGCTTTGTACGTCAGGCATAGATCGCCTCTGAGTACGCGGTAAGCAACTGAGTAGAGCTGGAGTTTCTTTAGTCGAGCTGCATAGGACATCTGTTTGTAGCCCATGATCCTCTTGGTGAGGTACTTTTGGAGTCTCTCCAGTTGCTGCAGATGTCGGGTAAGGTACATCCCAAAAGGAGCATTGTATTCAATTATGGGCCTGATGAGTGACGAGTAGAGGGGCACAATGACCTCTCTTGATCTAGATGCGAACCCTTTCGTGATAAGGTGGGCTATATAGAAGGTCTTTCTAACCACTTTGGCAATGTGATTATCAAAGGAGAGATTACTATCTACGTTGGTCCCCAAATCTCTAATTATTTCTTCCATACTTAATGGATTACCACCTATGTGATAATTTGTGGGCACCTTGTTTTTCCCAAAGGGGATGACTATGCACTTTTTAGCATTTAGCTTGAGGCCGTGGCTCTGGCACCAAGCATCTGTCTCTGTGAGACCCTTTTGGAGGATGCTTGTGTCAGCTGGAGATTTGATTATGGCCCCCAGTTTGCAGTCATCTGCAAACTTTGTCAGCCATAATCAGACCGTGTTAGCCTGAACCTCAGAGAAGTATATACCAAACAAGAGAGGTCCCAGAACTGAGCCCTGTGGGATGCCACTTGTAACTGGTTTGGATACGGACATGGCACCTGCGATTCTGACCATGTGGGTTCTATCTCTGAGCCAGTTTGCAACCCATCTTGTGATATAGGGGTTGATATTTAAGCTGGTATGCTTATTTATGATGCCCAAGTGGGGTATTGTGTCGAAGGCTTTTGCGAGGTCCAGGTAGGCTGTGTGGACTACCTTTCCCTCATCTATGGCTTTGGTAACTGTTTCAAAGAAATCAGCTAGGTTTAAGAGGCAAGATCTGCCCTTAACAAAGCCAAATTGGGTAGGGTCCAGTGTCTGGAGGCTCCCAATGTCTTTGTTTATGAGTTCCATGGTAATACACTCCATTGCTTTACAGACCAGACTAGTCAGGCTTATGGGACAATAGTTTCTGGGGTCCGTTGTGGCACCACCTTTGTGGAGTGGGACCACTGTAGCTGTATGCCATTCTTTAGGTACATATCCTGTAGTAAGGCTAAATTTGAACAGTGACTTAATGTGAGGGTTCATTTCTTCTTGGAGTTCGTGTAAGACACAACCTAGGACACTGTCCGGTCCCATAGATGCTGTGTTTTTTGCTTTGGAGAGGGCAGCTTTCATCTGTGCATCTGTGATGTCAGGGAGATTCCATTCAGTTGGGATAGGCATTTGCTCCTTTGGGGGGGGAAGGGGGGGAGAAATTTGCGCTGAATCTGTCTGCCAGGATGTTGGCTATGTCTGTAGGTTCGGTATATTTTGTACCGTTATGCAACAATTCAGAGCATATCTGGGAGTTTCCGCCCATGTTCCTGACATAACTAAAGAAGGCCTTGTGATATCTTTAGTGTCTAGGGCAATTTTTCTTTCAAAGCTGGCCTTTGATGATTTTATGAGGGATCGAAGTTTCTTGCTAATACTGATCAGAGATGCCTTCCCTTTTTGGGATTTTGCTCTGTCATGTAGTAGCTTCCTCCTTCTGTTGTATAGCTTATTTATGGCCGGGGTCCACCAGACTGGTCTCCTGTTTTGGAGGAGTGAGTCTTGGTTTTATTTGGGATAGCACGATCCATGCATTCCTGCAGGTGCTCATAGAATGCATTTGTAAAGGATTCTGTGGATTGGGCTGTATTATCCTCTGGCCCAGGGGCTTTGAAGGATTCCACCTCAGTCTTGAGAAGTGCAAAGTTGGCTTTTGAGAAATTCTTTACAGTGATTTCCTTGGCTGGGTGTGGGGACGGGATATGGATGTCCAGGGAAATTTGTTTATGGTCTGATCTTAGCAATGAGGGGTTTACCTCTGATGTGGAAGATAGAGTCCCCATGTTGGTGATGACCAGGTCCAATATGTTGTTCCCTCTTGTGGAGTGGTGACCAGTTGTTCCACTGTGTTAGAGTTTATAAATTCAAGGAACCGTTGGGCGAGGGTGTTTGGGCTTGAGTAGTTTTCCCAGTCAATGCTTGGGTAGTTGAAGTCACCCAATAACATAGTGTTTGGAGAGACCTTCATATTCTCCTGTGTTCTCAGGAATGCCAAGTGGGGTTCCTGTAATAGGGAGGGGTTCTGTAGCAGGCTACAAACTGAAAGGCAGTTTTGCCCGCTGTTAGTTGCACATGAATGGTTTCCGATGCTTTGTGCAGTGCCACTAACCTGGAGGTGTAGGTATTTTTGATGAATATAGATACTCCCCCTCCTTTTGTGCTTCGGTCCGAGTTTTGGGGCCGAAACGCATGGTATGAGTTATAACCTGGTAGTGCTGGGGTGCTCTCAGGAGCCTTGAACCAGGTTTCTGTTACTGCACAGACATCGATTTTCTCCATACTGAGGAGAGCCTCGAGTGCGTGCATCTTGAGGTTTAGACTTCTGGCATTGAGTAGCATTACCTTTAGATTTTTATCCTTGGGTTGTCTATGGAGGTGGGTTTGTCCTTTGAGCCTTGCCTAAAAAGGCACTATGGGGTGGCAAGAGCCTTGGCCAGTATACAAAGCCTAAGGGTGACAGGTGCAAGCCGTCCCTAGCGGCAACGTGGCTTGTCGAGCATGTCATCCCAGGCTGACAGACACTGGATCCCCTTTGAATGACACCAATACTTTAGCCAATTGTTGAAACTGATCATTTTGTCTTTATACTGTGGCATCATTCTTGGTAAGGGCAAGATGCTACTCAAGGTCAGGGTCATACCAGCCTGGGCTACATGGTCAGAGAGCTCCTCTATGTCTCTTTTCATGTAGTCCAGGGAGGTACATTTCAGGTCATTCACACCAGCATGGACAATGACAAAGTCATACTTGTACTTGCTTTGGAGTGACCTGAGTGCTTGCGTTATGTGGCAGATCCTGGCACCCGACAGGCAGCTTACAGTGACCTTCTCCTTGTTCAGTCTGGTGAGCGGGATGTCAGTGTTTTGGACAATAGAGTACCCTATAACAAGTGTATTTGGTGTGTTGTTTGGCCTTAAGGGCTGTGACTGTGAGGCACACTGATTTTGTGAGATATGTGATTCGTGGGTATTGTTGTGGGGTGGCTGTTGCTTGGATATCTGCTTAGGAGGTCTTTGCTGTTTAGGCAGATTTTTATTTAGAGTCTCCGAGTATGTTTTTGTGTGTTTATGTGTTGGGTATGCAGATGCAGTAGGTCTGTGTGAGACTGGATTTGTGGTGTGGGTGGTTACCTTTTCCTCCTGACTGACTGTGCCAGTCTTGGGTTGAGAGACCTCTGCCTCCAATTTGGCTGTGTAACTGCATCTCTCACATGTATTAGAGTTTGTTGGAAGGAGGAGAGGGTTGTCTGTGCACATAAGGCAATTGTAACATTGCCTCAAAATTCCCAGATTCACCAGCTGGACTGGAGAGTAACCTTAAAACTGACCTTTGGACATACCAGATTAGTATAGGGAACTGTTTTATATATCAATATATATATATATATTATTGTATGTTTTATGGGTTTTAAATAAAAAAAAATTCTTCAAGCAAAAAAAAAAAAAAAAAAAAAAAGCAAAATGTATGTGTTTGTGAAACAACTAGCAAAGCTACAGCATCCAGAATTATGACATAAGGCTGTTGGTGGTACCTAGCAATAAAAGACCATGATCACACAAAATATTAAAGCAGCTTCTTCAGAATGACTTTCAGCTACAGAATGCACTGAGATGGTGGCTCCAGCTGTGTCTTCTTATAATGCAATGTACTGTCAATTATTTTTGAGAGGGGTACAAGTCCAGTGACAAAAAAGTGATGTACTGGCACTGTGCAAAAAAGTACTTTAGGCCATTATTGTACTTGAAGTACTAAACAAAAGTTCACTATAACACCTACAAGGAAAACAAGAGTCTAACTTAAGATGTCAGATTCTGGCACTAAAGGCTCATGAACTAAAGCCACAGGGGCATAACTTTGTAAGGTCAGAACTCTGTATTCCTTTCAAATTTCATTATGGGACTTTCCATAAAAACATAGTGTTCATTATAAAACACAAACTTTTGAAAGTAAAAAAAAAAACCACAATCCAAAAATTGACCTCGGTTGCAACAAGATGAAGAAAGATAACATTTCAAATAAGCAACTATGAAGTGCTTACAGAAAGAACTTTAATTTAACAAATAAAAATAAAAATAAATCAGATACATCCAGTGAATCAAGCGCTTTCTTCTCCAACCATTTGGAGACTTTATCAAGACAGAGCATGCACCAACTGACAGCAAATTTATAATACAAAGTTAATAACTGAACCAATCAACATTCAGGGTTCATGAATAATTCATGAGCAATGACTATTCCTACAATTTACATCTAATAATGTCAGTAATTAACTTTGTATTATAAATTTGCTGTCAGTTGGGGCATGCTCTGTTTTGATAAAGTCTCCAAATGGTTGGAGATGAAAGCGCTTGATTCACTGGATGTATCTGATTTATTTTTATTTTTATTTGTTAAATTAAAGTTCTTTCTGTAAGCACTTCTTAGTTGCTTATTTGAAATTTTTTTATCTTTCTTCATCTTGTTGCAACCGAGGCCGGTTTTTGCATTATAAAACACACCTAAAACTGAAGTTCTAAAAGTGCTAAACCTAAGAGCTTGTTAGTGCAGTACACTTCAGTATTTTCCCCCATAGCTTTAGTCCCCTTGAAAGCATGGCATTGTAGTACACCATACAAGTATATATATATATATATTTGTAAAACAAACAATAGAGGACTTTTACTTCAAATGTATTGACAACTTAGGCCACTATTTTATTTAGTGTACTGAACAGAATTTCACCACAGTACCCACAATGAAAACATAAGATGTAGAATGAGTAAACACATACAAACTCATAAGCTGTGTGTAGATTTTAAAGTTTATTCTTAGCTGCAACAGATTATAGATATATTTACAAAATGTTATGCAAACAGTTTGGCTCCACAAAGGGGGTGATAAGTTGTCTTAATGACATTCAGGTAACTTCAGATACTGAAAATAAATGAGATTATATTGAAAAAGAATTATGCAAACTGGGTCCAAACAAAGCACTGGGAGGAGACAAAATTAATAATAATGACTTGAGAACATTTCAGAAAGAATGTACAGTACCATTATATATATTTACTATGTTGTATAAATATGGGGAGATTCCTCAAGATTGGAGACATGAACTTATTAAACTTGTCTTTAAGGGAATTGAGAGTAGGACAAACCCAGAATCCTACAGACCCTTAAGTCTACTTTCATGTTGTAGAAAATAATGGAGAAGGTAATACTGGATAACCTATTGTCAGAACTTTAAAGGGTGGTACTTGAAACCATATATCAGCATACATATGTTAAAATAAATCCATTATCACTTGTAACTTGATGTTCTATAGCAATATAATAAGAGCTATGAATGCAAATGTGTGCTGTGATATAATTTATATAGATTTAACTTTAGAATTTGATAGGGTCATACATAAAACACTGATCAATAAATTAGAATAACTATTTATCAATGTACTCTAGATAAGATGGCTAGCTACATGGTTTACAAGTAGGACATGGCAAGTTTCATACAGCAACTGGACAGGCAGAATTCTTGGTTACAGTCAGTGTGTCTCACAGGGCTCGGTCTAGGCCCATACTTGTTTATATTGTATTTTTCAGATCTATCTTTTTCATCTGAGGTATGTTACAGCCTGTATGCAGATGACTTGAAATTGGGTAAACTGATTACAGATAGAGCATGTCAGCAAAAGGACTTGACTAAATTGGCCATTTGGACACAGGAAAATAATATGCTGATAAACACAGCAAAAACTAAACATAGGAGATTTGGGAGACATAAATTGAAAGGTTAATGTTTAATACAGCACACAGTGATTGAAACTATAGATTAATTTAAGAACCAGGATATATGGGTAGATCCAGCTTTGAGTTTTTCTAATCAAGTCAACCAATCGACTAAGGATAGTTATTGAACTATAGGTTGTATAAAAAGATTTATAAAGTCTGGGAAACCAGAAATTATGAAGTCATTGTTTGTTAGTTACGTTAGACCAAACATGGAATAACAATATGGAAACCTTATAAGAAAAAAAACATGAGTAAATTGAAAAGGGTACAGTGGAAATATACCAAGGGCATACATGGATATGAAAATTTAGGATATTATGAAAGACTAAAGTATCTGAACTTTTACAGTGTTTCATATAGACATTTAAGAGGAGAATTAGATATTCAGGTATATAGGACATTTAGAGACAGCTACCTCTGGAAATATTTGGGGTTATCAAAAAGTAGTAGAGAATCATCTGACAGCCTAGTATAAGATTTTGTAGGAATGAGAAGTGTACTAATTGGCTCTCTGAGAGAGCAGCTGATGCATGGAATAGACTACAAAATTATATTAAAGCAAGCACTAGCTTAGATATTTTTAAGAACAGTCTGGACACTTATATTTTTAAGAACAGTCTGGACACATAATGGGAACAACTGTCTTAGTATATTGGCAGGCTAGAAGGGCATTAATGCCCATGCTTGAAATATTTGTATGCATGTATAAAAGTGTAAAGCAAAATGTTAGACTGGCAGTAAAGGCTCATGGCCTGAAGCCACACAGGCTATATATCTGCCTGCCTTTCAGATTATTACAAAATGTTCAGGTATTAACATTATATTAGGCTACAAATCACAACTGTAAACACAGAGGACACCTCTGAATTTGACTCTACAGCTTTAGCTGCTTGAAATCATGGCATTGCAGCCACATCATATTACAGCTAAAACAAATATTTTTTTTATGGAAAATAAAAATAGACCTTGAATAGAAACAAACATAGCACCACATTGTGACAACAAAAGCCCTCTGAAGCTCTGGCTTTACTAATGATATATATAAAAAAAAAGAAAAAAATGTCATATTTCTGAAGACAGCTCAAAAATGTATGGGACTTGTAATAAGGTACTTTGGTTCAAAGCATGCACAAGTTGTCCCAGTGGACTGTGCCACTTTTGAGAAGGTATGTTACTTCTGACTGTGAAGAGATCATATAAGATATATGGCCACATAGTTCCTTGACAGATCCTGCTCCCTTCAAACCTTTTAAATAATCTTCAGGTGTGATTCTGAAACTGTTATTTGCTTTCACACATCCCCTTTCCCAACCTTTTGTGCAGAGGTCAAATACTCCCCAGGTCAAAACCAAGCACAGTGTCAGCCTGTAACAAAACAAGCTGTCTGAAATGTTGGCTTTACTAGCTGTATATAACAGACCATATGTACCTTATTTAAAGAAAGTTTAAATTAAAAAAATCAGGGGATTGTAATAAAGTACTCTGGTAAAAGACACAAACATTTTGCCCTTCTGACTGTGAAGGAATTACATAAATACAGTGGTCAGATCACTCCTTAATTGATGTTATCACCTCCCCCAACAAATCGTATCAATCAGTCAAAAATGATCCTATAACAGCCATTAATTTCACACATCAGCTGCCCCAGCCTTGGTCCAGAGGTGAAATAGCACCCAGGTTGACACCAAGCGTTGTGGCAGACTGTGACAGCAAAAAGCCATCTGAAAACCTGGATTTATCAGCTGTATATAAGAAGCCATATGCCAGTTCAACATAGAGTTCACAATAAAAAATGAACAACTTTTTGTATTTGGTACAAACACACATTGTATCAATGGACCTGTCCAGTTTCTGAGAGGGTACACTATCTCTGACAGCAGAGGATCTGCATAAACATAATGGCCATATGACACTTTGACAGATCCTGATTCCCCCAATAAACCAAAAATAATCAATCAGGAGTGATCTAGCATCCAATATTTCCCTTCATAAATAACCTGCTGCCAGCCTTTTATGCAGAGCACCCAGATGGAAACTAAACATATTACCAGACTGTGACAAAAAAGTAATCTGAAATACTGGATTTACTAACTGTGTTTAAGAGACCATATTTCAGGTCCCTGAAGATATTTCACAAGAAAAAAATGATGGGCTTTTAATGGCTTAACTTGGTACAAAACACATACATACATTTTCAGTACAATGTGCCCCCATTGAGAAGGTATAGTACCTCTGACTTTGAAGGAATCACAGAAATGCAATGGCCATATTGCTCTTTTACAAATACTACCCTCACAGAAATACTTATCAATAGTCAGTCAAAGGCGACTACTCTTTGCTTTCATACATTACATGCCCCCCAAAATGACACTCATATTATATACACATCTAATTTCTCACTGAGAAGAAAACAAAAAAACTTAACAGCCACGGTACTATATTTCAACTTGCAGTTATTAGACACTTACACTGACTCTGCAAAGCCATATTTTTATTTCATGTTTTTCATGTAATGGCTGTGTGTTTCACATTTAACTTGTGTTCTCACCTCTTTACTTATAAAGGCATCCACCTTCTAGCTACACCTCTGATGTCTGATTGTGAGGCAAATCAAAACAATGAGGACAATCATTTATTTCAACTGCCTGCTGGTGAACATGAATACATGCTCCTGGTATTGGTTACTTGTAGCAATTTGGCATAACTCCTTTGCATAGTATGTGTTTCTAACTGATTCCTCTATCTCCCATAGGATTCTGTCAAGACTATCCTCAGTATTATGACAGGCCACTCTCCTACACCCCTTAATATAACCATTCTCTGAAATCATACCATTTGTGGGGAAGGGGAGTCAAGTCAGGTGAAATCCACATATCACTCTTTGCTCACAACAAGTAACCAATGCCCATACTACCTCTCATCGTCACTGGTCATATCAGTGATTGTTTTGCATGACTCATGTAATTGCACTTTGTTTTCGTATGCAGACTGCTCCCCTATATATATATATATATATATATATATATATATATATATATATATATACACACAACCAGCTACTTACAGTAATAACCTGTCATGTGTGATTAGATTAGATTTGTCACATTACAGTAGTGAATTCCAGAGTTTCAACCACACCAGTGCCGGTGTTTAGCTGCAAGTCTGTGCACATCATGACAACTAGTTCCAAAGGTCTTCACACAAATAACAATATGAAGCCCTAACAAGCCTCTGTGTTACAACATGAAAGGTGGTCCATAAAGTAACATTCATCTTCTGATGTTAGGCAAGCAGTATACCCTAACAGCCAAACCACGGCTATAGTATGCATCTAAACCCAACACAATAAGCACCACTAAGTTCATAACTTTGAGAAGACAAACTTATTAAAACTATATGATAAGTTCTCAAAATTTAAATGCAAAATTACCAACCCCATGTAGTCTCAGCTGTCACTTATGCCAATGAGTTTTACTCCAGTCTGCAAAATAGTATAAACTAAGGTGTTGCAATCAGTGCAAAATATACTGGGGAACATAGAAATAAACCTTCTGGGTGGAATGCAGCATTAATGGGCAATATAATAAAAGAAAAAAGCATATTGAGTCCTATAATAAATCAGACTTTACCTACATTAAAAACTCTTGTCAAAACGTTCTGCAAAAATCTGAAAGATACCATAAGGAAAATCATGGCGGAACACAAATTAAAATTAGTATCCACAGTAAAAGATAATCATAAATCCTTATTTAATTACTAAAACTGTTAAACTTAACATAGCTGCAGGGCATGTTCCTGAGTTATTGGAAATGGCTATAATTATGCCCTTCCATACATACCTCAGATTCCAGGAACTATAGGCCCATCTTCCTAATAAGTGCAATTTGTAAAAGCTATGCAGTGCATTAATTTACATCTGATTTCATAAGATATGCTATAAAATATTAATAATCTAGACCAACAAAAATATGGTTGTGTCAAAAGCAGATTATGTCTATTTAATTTAGTAACCTTCTTTAAGAAATGTAATGAATAAGTAGATAGCAGCCATGCAGTTCATATAATATACCTGGATCTAGCCAAGACTGTTGACACTGTTCCTCATGCTGATATTCTAAATAAACTTAAATGCCTAAACACAGACACTTATGTTGTGAGACAGTAAACTGTCAGACAGAGAGAACCCACTTAATTAAAGTAGCAAATACCACTTCAGAAGGCACAAGGGTAGGTATTCACCAGGGCTCAGTAGTGGGATCCCTTTTATTCAGTATCTACTTGCTGGATTTCCAAACCACTAACCAGGACATATCACTAGCTAAATTTGCCAATGACTGCAAGCTGGTGCTGAAATTTACTCAGCAGCTGATAAACCACATAAATCAATGGTGTATTAAGAAATGGGCTTAAGATAAGTGCATAACAATGTAGTACTTAAACCTTTGGAAAACAAAATGAGACAATAATTAAGGGTATCACATCCAAGGCAAAAGAAATGATCTTTCCTCTATACCCTATCCTGATCAGACCAGTTATTGAGTATATTGCCCTTTTTGTATGCCTCTATCCAAACACATTACACAGCTACAAAGACCCCAATGGTTCCTAACTAAAAAGATCACCAAACTAAAGGCCCTCATTTACCAATACAGCCTTGAAACTCTAGCACGTACAGACTCCTGTGCAGTGATTTTATGTTTACCACTCTTTTGTAATCAATGACTCAACACTCATTGATCTTCTACATCTCCACAAATAATGTTTCCACAAACAACAAACTGAAAACTTGAGTCCTTATCAACTAACAAATAAAACATGCTTGGAATGACACATTTATTATCTATGGTATATGTTACATAAAAACAGAATGATACCCTTGCTTCCTTTAAGCCAAACCTTGACAGTTAGATGGGAACATATAAATTAATCTCCATCCTGAGTTTTTTCCCTCCTGCAGGCAGAAGGTGCCCTATGAAGATGGGTGTTAATAAGGACTAACTCTGTCTTGTATACTTGATGAATCAGTGAATCTGTTCATGTATGCACCAGCCAACAATTTCATTTTTTTCTGATCATAGTAATAGGACATGAGTAGCCATCTAATAAACACTCTTTGCTGGTTCTCAAGCTATCTGTCAGATAGATCTCAGGCTGTGAAATGGAAAAAAAGGTACCTCACCTTTCTTACCACCCCTAACAGAGTACCACAGGGGTCCATCCTCGGACCAATGCTGTTTAATATCTTTATCAATAACTTTCACTCTGCTATTCCTAATGCCAAAGTCATCCAATATGCAGATGACTCTGCACTTGTCTGCTCTGTCTCTAACTTCCCTGAACTCCTATCTAAAACTCAGACTGCCTTCTCAACTACTGAGATCTGGATGTGCCAAAATCAGCTTTCTCTCAATGCTAACTAATCTAAAGTACTACTACTCACGCCCTCAAAATATTTCTCTTTTGATAAAAATTCCTTCCAAGTCCTTAGCCAAAGCAACTCTCCGATCAAAGTTGTTCCCTTTGCTACTTGGTGTAACTATAGATGATCACCTCAAGTTCAACATCCATATTCAGCAAAATATAAAGAAAACCCACCAAAAGCTAGGTATGCTATACAGGAACAATCACTTCCTCTCTATTTCTACCAGGCATACTCGGGCCTCCTCTTACCTCCTTCCCTCCCTTCTGTATGGCATCCTGCTACTAACTAAACTGTCTTCTTCCATCATTTCCAAACTTGAAAGCTGTTATAATAAAATTTCTAAATTTGCTATCAAAGACAAACATTCCACTCATCACTGCATTACCCTCCAATCTCTCCACTAGTTAGAATTCACAAATTATCTGGACTTCCTCCAACTCACTACAGCACATAGACTAATATTTAATCCAACCAAATGCCCCACTCTAACTAACATCCTTCCCCCATACACCCCAAATAGAACTCTCAGATCTGAACAAAACTTAATTACTGTCCAGAAACCTAAACATCCTGCTGGACAACTTCTCCTCTCCTTCTCTTTAGGTAAGGAATGGAACTCTCTCCCTTCCACACTAAGAACAATGTCAAACACAACTTCAAAACTCAGCTTTACACCTACCTCTCATCCAAATGGAAATGTAACTGCATTCTCCCTACCTAGAACTCTTTAACAAATGTCCCTGGGAAGGTATCCTCCTGAGTTCCTAAGCACCATATAGCTGGCTATAACCTTCTATAGCTAATTCCCATACGATCTCTCACACTCTGTAAATATTGTAAATAGCTTTTGACTTTAACTGTGTGAATTTGTTAAAATGTATCTGCACAATATTTTTCCACTATGGACAATGTTGATCATGCTTTGTATTATTTGATATATATTTGTACTTGTACTTTTATTTTTATTGGACTGCTATCTTTACTGTAATCTGTTTCATGGTAGCTTTTCTCCCTGGGCCTCCACTGAAAATGGGCTCTCTGGGCTCAGTTGACATCCCTGGTAATCAAACTGGAAATAAAATAAATAAATAAATAACTAAATTAATACTGGAAACTCTGCCGGAGAATACACAACCAAGTACAATGAACTGGTTGTTAAAACAGACAATGAGTGCTTTCATCTAAAAGCATACACACTTCTTCATATAAAACCCTAGAATCCCTGGAAAATGTAATTGTCACACTAACAGGATTATTTATGCTGCAGTATGTAACCAGTGCAGTAGTTTTTATATTGTTAAACTGGAACGCAAACGTAGACATCGTATCTATGAACGTTAACTATGAGATTAGAAAGGCTAAATCTACAAATGCACTAAAGCATATTCACCAATTTCCAGACCATCATTTCCAGTTTGCTATCACTGAGAAAGTAGAGGTCAGCCCTAGAGGTGGGACATGGAAACTATTAATTGAAGAGAGAGAGAGCTTTGGTGGCAGATATTTTTGAATACTTCAGTCTCCTCATGACTTAATGACATTATATCTATGCAGTGCTTACTCAAGAGGAAGGCATATGAAAAATAATATATTTATTATCATCTGTCTTTATTTCTTAGGGTGAATATATCAGCATTTGTGTATCATTTTTGCTTATGTCCTGGCTTAAGTTAGTGATGAGTAACAATTATTCTCAGCTTTATATCTTAAAACACACTGTTTTCAATACATGTACTTGTCTTGACAGCTGTTGCTTTAAATATACACTTGCTTTGCTTAGATGGGTGTCATGTGACAAGGAAGATATTTAAATGCAAATTTTGAATTGCTCTGGTTTTATCTGAAGAAGTCTGTATGCTTTTAGATGAAAGTGATCACTATTTGTTTTAATAAACAGTTCATCATACTTGGTTGTGTATCTCTGGCAGAGTTTCCAGTAAGTTTTTTAGTTTGTTGTTTTGGTTGTTTTCTTGTTTGTAATGCATTCTGGAAACCAGTGCTTGGGGAATACTGTTCATTTAGAAGCTATGAATGCTTCCATTCACAACCTTACTCTGTTAGTGCGACAGCTGTTGTAGCGGCTACCATTACAACAAGGAGAGGGCTTGCAGAGCAGTCAACTTTTCTCAGACCCATTTGAGAGCCAAATGGACTTAATTACACCAGCACAAAGGCAAGTTCAATCTTTTATTGCTTCTACTGAATCCAGAAATGCCAGTGGTGTTTTTAATTTAGAATCTTGGCTGCATAGATCTGTGGACAATTATTATACAGATACTGTTGAGGTACAGAGCCTTGACCAGCAGTTATCTGAATTGCACAAAAAGCTCTTAAAGTACCGAAAACTCCAGCAGGACAATTGGTGCTTTCAAGAATCTATTAAGGTGCAACATGTTCCTAAAGGGGTGAGAACTTGGAAATTTCCCACAGGCTTGGTACAGCATTCACTTCTACATCAGGATATCCTAGCCATGGTTGGTCAACATGGATGTGAACTGATGGAGCTCCTGAACACTCACAATCTTAGGGAGATGGAAATGCTGTACTCTGACATCAAAAAGCTAGATAAAACTATCCATGCAGATATTTTCTTCCATCAAGTACAACCAAGATTCACATCTATTTTTTCAGATGTGGGTAATACATGCTGGAAAATTCAACAACAGAAAATCAAGAAGCTTGAGTGTGACTTAAAAGAATACACAGAGGGGAAAGCATATTTCCAGCCCCCTCAAAGCATATGGGGAGGGGATCTTCAGCGAAATGATCAATGACCAATGTCCGTCAAATAGAGTGATGAAGTAGATTAGCACCCTTTGGAGTATGTTCTCCTCAGGAGGTCAGCATGGATTCAGAACAGAAGAAACAACAACCAGGAGAATCACCAGGACCAGAGCTGGAATATAAATTATTCCTTGAACAATTGGAACAGGAGGATCCAGTGCAGATGGAGGAGGTGACTGTACATAATCGTAATATTATATTCAACTCTACTAATGACTTTAAAATTTATAGTTATAGTTCTCTTGATTGAAATACTTTCCATGGCAATTTGTTTTGTATGGGTTGTCTTTATACCAGCTAAGTGGCTGGGAATAACAAAAGCTATTATTGAGCTTAAATTATATGTTAGGAAACCAAACCTTCAGTATTTGATGGCCCACAAAAACTTTACTACATGTGAAAAAAAGTGTTTTATGTATTCCTAGCACAATCAGTCCTGAGCTTTATCTCAGCCTTAAGCTGTTTGAGCAGGTTTCTGAAATGGGCATTAGGTATTTGAGAAGTTCTAATCCTGCACTTTTTAGCACATTTTTTTCTAAAAAGCCGCATGATATGTTGAAAGAGTTACAAAGAGAAAAAAATCTGTGATTTATGTGCCCAGATAAAGGGGGAGCTTTAGTAATCATGCATCGGTAAGACTATGAACAACATATGTGTAATCTATTGTATGATAATACTTATATAGAAGTATCTATTAATGAGATACATGTTGCATACCACAAAACTGATGCTGTTTTACATGACATGCTCATGCAGGGTGAAATCCAACTGAATGAATTCAAATTTCTGTCTTTTAAGGAACTTAGAATTCCAGTGATATTTGGCATGCCCAAAATCCATAAAAATGTTGATTGTCCAACTTTTTAACCTATTGTTGATGTGGGCACGTCAAAAACAAGTTTTATAGCACAATACATTGACAAAATGTTGAACCAAGATGTTTATAATAGCTATCATATTTGCAAAGACTCTTGGGAGTTTATGAAAAGATTAAGCCAGTTAAACAATGTTTTAGAAATTACTTTTATTACTATTGATGTGCAAGATTTATTCAACTGCATCCTGCACACAGTTGACCTTGAATGGTTTTCAGAATATTTAACTGAACATTTTAAATTGTCACAGAGTAAAAATAATGTACTCAATGCTTTAATGGACATTGTATTACATAATAATTATTTCTTTTTTGAAGGCCATTATTTTCATCAAAATAAAGGTATTGCGATGGGAGCAGCTTGTGGGCCTTTGCATGCAAATATAGTCATGGACTCATGGGAGGAGAAGTTTTTATTTAACAGCCGTTGTAGAGATTCTTGGAGCATGTGCACATTCTTCCTGGATGATGCTTTTATAGGTTGGACAGACAGCGTGTATAAAATTAATGATTTTATAACATACATAAAGACTACTACAGTTTTTTTTTTAATTCACGCATAATGTAGGCCAGGATTCTATTGCTATTTAGATGTCCAGCTAAGAAAAGAAAATATTTCAGGGAGCTTAAGACTTGTTTCCCAAATCTATTGGAACCGCACATATTCTAATATGTTTTTACATTATACCAGCTGCCATCCATAACATCAAAAGTGGCAGTTGTTAAAGGCCATTTTGTGAGGGCAGCAAAATGGTGTCTAGGCTTAGTGATTTTATCAAAGAAATTGATTTACTTTCCACCATGTTCTTGAATAAGAGGTACCCTAAAGAATTACTTAGATCATTAAGTGAGGAAGTAAAAACAAAAAGAGCTCAAGGTACGCATGTACCCCTTTTTACAGTATGAGACTACTAATCTAGGTATTATATAGAAAATTCATTTAATGATATTCATGTTATAGAACACCATTCTAGTGCATTAGACAATTGTATGTATCAGCAACAAGCTAGCGATGCACATGCCTTTGTTACAACATATTCAGTTGATAGCCCAGCAGTTAGTAATATCATCAGAAAAAATTGGCAACTCATTTCTAATGATAGAACTTTATGTAAATGTTTAGGCGAAGCACCTAACATAGGCCATAAAAAAGATATTTGTATCAAAAACATATATAATTTAAGGGACATTTTAGAGATAAAACTACATGGCACATGACTAAGTGTAGGGCATGCTCACAATGGCCTTTCATTTATATGTGCAGTAGCCTTTCCATCAATTCAATCAATTTCAATCCCTGGAAAATTTAAAGTCACACTAAGGGGATTATTTATGCTGCAGTATGTCACCAGTGTAATAGTTTTTATATTGGTAAATCAGAAAGCAAGCTTAGACATTGTATCTATGAAGATAACTATGAGATTAGAAACGCTAAATCTACAAATGCCCTCTACAAGCATAGTCACCAATTCCCAGACCATCATTTTTTAATTGCTGTCATTAAGAAAGTAGAAGTCAGCCCCAGAGGAGGGCCATGGAAATTATTAATTGAAGAGAGAGAGCTTTGGTGGCAGATATTTTTGAATACTTCAGTACCTCCAGGACTTAATGAAGTTATATCTATACATTGCTTACTCAAGGGGAAGGCAGATGAAAAATAATATGCTTATATTTATTATCATCTGTTTTTATTTTTTAGGGTGAATGTATCAGCATTTGTATATTATTTTTGCTTATGTCCTGGCTTAAGTTAGTGATGAGTAACAATTATTTTCAGCTTTATATCTTAAAACACAGTTTTAAATACATGTACTTGTCTTGACAACTGTTGCTTTAAATACACAGTCGCTTTGCTTAGATGGGTGTCATGTGACAAGTAAGCTGTTTAAGTGCAAATTTTGAATTGTTCTGCTTTTATCTGAAGAAATCTGTATGCTTTTAGATGAAAGCACTCATTATTTGGTTTAATAAACAGTTCATTGTACTTGTTTGTGTCTTCTCTGGCAGAGTTTCCAGTAAGTTTTTTAGTTTGTTGTTTATTTTGGTTGTTTTCTTGTTGGACAAGAGTAGCCATCCCATGTCCTATTACTATACAGTTTAAGTGCCTGCGATCAGTTGCCATTAGAACCAATCTCGGTGTTTTCCCAGCAATCTCTAAAGACCACCAAAGCTAACAACTCAGCTGGTGAATCTCTCTTCTCAAATGTTATTCATAAACTGTGAGACAAACTTCCATCCATTTCCTCTAACTGCTCCATAGCACAATTTAAAAAGCTCCTAAATTCTTACTTTATAAAAAACTGGGTTTGTCCTCGCCAATTCTTCGCTCTTTATCTATCTACATCTGATATAGTTGTTTCTATCATACTATATGACTCATTATCTTCCCTCATTCTATACTTACTTCCATTTTTCTTGTTCAAATGTATCTATCATTTTTTGTTTTTGTTTTCACTAGATGTTATATTGCCATTTTTTCTTTTATTGTTGTATTGGTAAGCTATTTGAACTTTTTGTACTATTTATCTTATCAACATGTTGTCTACTGTTTACTGGAGCTTATCTCCCCGGGCCTCCTCTGAAAATGGACATGTGCCCAGTCGGACTTTCCCAGTAAACACATGTGTAATAATAATAAATAAGTAAAATAAATGGAAGTCATTTTACTAGAAACTGACATGAATTTTAGAGTTCTGAACAATTTTCTCTTTGCAGATACATTCTTTTTTTAATTGTGTCAAGAAACCAGATAAAACTGTCAGTGATAACATTAGACGGTGTACAAAACAGACTTAACATGCACTTTTTATTTATCTTTACCATGCTGGACATGGGGGAGTCCTGTATACCACTCAACTTCTTTCCTCAGGAATTCTGGACATAACCAAAATGGGGGGGGGGGTCAAAATCAGGAATAATTTATAACTATTACAATAAACTCATTAACACCTATGTGGTATCACATGTTACACCTATAGCAGCCTACACACATCTTGCATTCCAAAGCATTTTCTTAAAAAAAATCAACTTAAAAAGCATAATATAAACAAATGTAAAATGTTTGTGAACAATAAAAACTAATAAAACTGCACAAATAGTAACACTATCAATAAGAAGGGTTATTTAAAGTGATAACAATCAGTGCATTCAGAGTCTTTCCATAAATACTGTATTAGTCACACAAACCCAGAATTATATTTTTTGCTAAACTTTCACAAACATATTGTCATATATTGGAAACAAAACAACCTAGAATATATTGTTAGAACACTTTTTTTAACCAGACATAAGCTTTTACATGACAACAAGAACCCCCCTCTGAGTGCATGTTTATTGAGATATTTACAAAAATATTAAAATATATTTTAGATTGCAGAATTAGTAGTATAAATAACATTGAATCTCTCCCAAGATGTGCAATCTGCAGTGCAAATATCAATAGCAGATTTCTTGAACAAAATCTAGTGTTTTGCCTCGTGATATGCAATAGATTGTAAGTCACTTTTGTTTTTGAATCACTAAGTATATCTGGGAGTATTGTTTATTTTCATAATTACTAATAAACTACTAGCAGCATCTCCAGCATAGTGTGATAGAAATGAATTTTCCTATCTCCCACCATAGCATTTCATACCATACCTCTCATACGCATGTAGGTCTCTCAGTTATAAAAATATGAACATAAATATGAAAATATGAATACGTGGCAAACACTTATTAATGTCTCTGTTGTAGGGCATCCCAGATTAATGTCACTTTGTTACATTTCTCCTTGCCCTTTCCAATATTGCCTATTATTAGGTGGTAATTTACTCAGATAAAGAAGCCAGACACAAAAAGGTTTGGCTACCATAAGGAACTAGCAGTGTTAACTGGAAGTATATAAAAAGGTGCTGTAAGCTTGAATGAGCTAATTTACTTAAAAGTTGATAGAACAACAGGTTATGCATCAACATGCATTTTCTGAACAACAGGAAATAGTAAACTCCAATGTCTGGTATTAACTTGTTTATAATCATCAGTGATTTACCAGAAAATAACATACAAGGTGAGTAACCTTCTGCAAAATCAAGGAAGATAAGATCATGCCTTCTGCAAGCACAGGTGTTGCGCTCTCTCTCTCTCTCTCTCTCTCTCTCTCTCTCACACACACACACACACACACACACACACACACACACACACACACACACACACACAAAATTGCTCGCAATCACACATCGGTGATTACACGCCCCTGCACTCATGTTCATTCTCACTCATGCACACACACACAAGACAAGACTATGAAAGCAAACACAAACAATTTGTTAAAATTATTTGTTTAGCTAAGATCCACCACTCATAATCCTGTATACCCCTGGTTACTTGCAGTCATGCAGCATGTAGAAGAATGTCAAAGGAATCAAACCTACCTCAACAAATTAAAACTTGATCCCAGTTCACTAGCTCAACACTTAAACTATTTATTTGGCATGAATCAGGAGAGCGTACAAGATGCCAACTGCCTTCTGAGGACTGCATACGTCTGCTGACACACATGCTGTGGTTTACATGCATGTTTTGACTAACAAAAGTATGAAACTCTAATGACTGGCATTTCTGACAGATTGTGACCCTCAGTAACTTACCAGAAAATGAAA
Organism: Protopterus annectens; assembly: GCF_019279795.1. Classification (NCBI taxonomy): domain Eukaryota; kingdom Metazoa; phylum Chordata; order Ceratodontiformes; family Protopteridae; genus Protopterus; species Protopterus annectens. Next base: position 227,485,748 of record NC_056733.1, read on the forward strand.
AATGTAATGAGGGACAGGAATAACATAAAGTAAAATCAGGGGCATTTTGCTTTTTCCAAAATATTTGCTGTGTTGGGAAGACAAGGCAACAGAACACATTTTTTTATTTGTAACTAATCATGGTGCCAGAACTGCATCTGCATCTCTATTTGGCAGCAAGTAGCAGCCAATAAGATGCAGATGCAAACAGTACCAATGCTGCACTTTCACCTTTTTTTCCTATATTGCAAAACACAAACTCAACTAATATAGCAGAAAATTAAGAAACAAACTTGGCTGATTGAAATCAGGCTTGTTACAATATTTTCTGCTATTGTTGTTGAATAAGTGTTTTTTCCTACCATTGAATCAATCACCTGATTGCATATTCCATGAGTCTGTGGAATGTAGGGGAAGAGGGCTCTCGCCTCCCCCACTTGCCCTATGTTTCCATTGCCCTTGGTTTCATTGCATTCACTAACTTACCTTATAGTTCTCTCAATATTCTAAATGCTATGTTTAGTAATCTCTCAGTCATGAAGAAATCACCCCTTACATATAATAAGAATGTTACTAGCATATACATATTCTTCTCAACAACTCCTTTAAACTCACTGTTATTACAGTACTTAGCATCCCTTCAAATTCCAAGTTCATGGTATTACAAAGACATGTTTCTGACTTATTTGATTTTGGGTGCACTTCACGTGAGCGCATCACAATTGCTCCCACTATATTAATGTATTTTTCATCTCTTTCCAATCCTAAACTTTGCCCTGGGATACCACAGTTTAAATATCCAGTAGCAAGACCATTTCAGCTCTTTATTATATATTATATTTTTAGACCACAGACCTTGTTTCAGCATATATGGAGCATCATCTCTCTCTCTCTTTCTTTCCACAATATGTCCAAAAGGTATCTCATTGAAAATCTTCACTGTTACTCACTCTAAAACCAGTTTACTCCCTCCATTTAGCTTAATAAATGTCAGCAATAATAAGCAAATAATTCTGATTTGATCCTGCTCCTATAGCAGAGAGAGAGAAGAAGCCCTAACTGCAACCAAGGCAACCAGCACTGGAGGTAGTGAGGTCAGGAGGATAGGAGTGAGCAGTCAATGTTGACAAAACCATCCTGGGGGCTGGGTGATTATCTTTGGCTCACCACTTCAGTGACAGCTGGAGGGAGCACTAGGTTGTTACACCCATGGAATTTGAAGCTGCAGAGCATTCATGGCCAAGAGGCTGGGCTGAGCATATGGGAAGAGGCACACATGCTCCTCATAGCCTGCAGCATTACCAGAACTCCAGTGAGCCTGCAGGGAGTAGGAGCTCCCGGGGGGGGGGGGACTGCCAGTTCTTGCAGACTGGCCTGGTCCTGACTGCCTGACTCTTTCCTCTGCTAGGAAATGAATGCTCTAAATAGCTCCTCCAGCCAGGGGATGAATTGGCTAAAGGGCTCTCACCTGGATTGGAGATGACTGGCTCTTGACATTGATGGAGAAATGAATG
>NC_056733.1:227489740-227559740 GCF_019279795.1 Protopterus annectens
GCCATTTTTGGTGTCATGCCTCTGCTTGAATAGTGCATATCAGCTAACTCAATCCAACTCTGTATCCACCAGGGATTGGTGAGTAGGCAAAGACTTCTTATTCCTATCCTCCCCTTCCTCACTCTTCAAGCACCTGTGCCGCTAATTAAGCTCAGGACATTTGGATCACAGTGGTACTTTATTCATCAATGGTACAGAGGTGGGCTATTTTTTTTGTTTTACTTTATGGTGCTTCTATACTATTATTTTTCCATAGATTAACCATGTAGAGTATTTACTTCTTTAGCCACGTACATTTTTATCTTCTCCCAACTCTCAAGCACTGGTTGACCATCTCTAACTATCATACTGGTTAAAAGCTGCTCATGCCAAGTTACAAAACTCTTACATTCTAAAACATTAAACAAGAAATCTCCAGTGATACTGAATTACCACATATACAAACACTCATATCTAGCATTCTAAGCGAGCATGGTTTAATTCCACAAAAGGGTGTGTAATGATTGTAGTGATCATATATGGACACTCCATTGATACATATATTCTATCTCTCTTTGAATTAGATCTATGTTCTAACAATATGTAGATGACTGGTCTTATGCTTTAATGAAACAACATTGCTCAGACCCATGAGCCTTCTATAGATCTACACATACCTGACACCTTAATCTTGGAATTTAAGCAGCTCTTGAGCTACCTGTCATATGCATGAATCTGGTCACTACATTCCAGACTTTCATATAGATAGTTTTCCCTTCCTAGAAAGGCAGTTAGTTCCTACATAGTCTCCCTAAATTCCTTTGTGTCAATCATAGCAGAAAATGCACAGTAAAAATGATTGACTTAGTCCCATCTGAAGCCTCTTTGTAACAGCAGCTTTTATAGTAACTCCTCTAACACAATGGGTCTCATATTTGATAAAAGGAGTACCAATCCCCTCTGCTAAGCCTCCTGTCTAAGGAATTATCATCATGTCTAACTGTCAATTCAAATTAAACATGAACACAAACTTGTGATTTTGTCCTATGTGGATATGCATGATAGAAACTATATACAAAACGAACCAACTCTGCTTATATATAGAGTTATGTGTCTGTTTGTATCTATTCTCTTTAAACCCAGGACTAATGTATCACACCAGACTTAGGCCCTTTACTCACTAGACAAATGACTCTTTACATATTCACCTGTCTTCTGATGATGAATACCACCAGCTGTCTCATTCCCCAGCACCCTCTTTCTGTTGACCATAACTTTGAAGTTCTGCTTTATTTATTATTTTTAAGGAGAAAAAAGTTTGCCACTTACATTTCTAAGATAACTTCTACAAATTCTAGATTTTATAAATGTCCATTGAGATAGACTGATTGCCCAAATAGCAGCAACCAAATACCCCATCCTAATTTTTCTCTAAGCCTTTTACTAAAACTGAAATCTTTCACACATTTTGTGGTTGCTCAGACAACCAATAAGTACAACATCTCATATCCCCATCTACACTAGAATCCCTATAATGAAACTGAAAAGTATGTCACATTATATTTATCTTTGTCAAACATTTACAAAAACATTAATACTTTCAAATACAAGACATATATTCACCTTCATGTTTTCCTTTTTGAGCAATGTCTAAGAATATATCACTTTACCACTTCTAATGCAATTAAACTTGTGCTTTTCTACTATAGTTCCACTAAGTTTTAACTTTTTAACTCTAACTTAAACCTTTATATTTTAAATGTTAATTGGTAAACTTTGGGAAGCCTTACTTACAGTTATAATCATCAAAGCAAGCAGCAGTTTCCAATAATTACACAGAGCTTATCATTCTGCCTGTCAACCTTTCCAGAAACCATGCATTTATTCCTTAAATGAAAGTGCTGTTGTACTCTAGTAAGATCTCTAAACTGAATGATACACATCTAGTCATGAAAGCTGTTCCAACTACAAGGCTTGACTCATTCAGCTACTATCCAGATGGTTAGTCACCATGTGTTTTGCTGTGGTTCAAGACATTTTCTTACAGTGTCAATGAGAAACTATACAAACCAAAATATTACCCATTGTCAACAAAAGGCACTTACATGCATTTTCTTGCATATATCACTCGGTAAGCATTTATTTTCCAGAAATGTATCATATCCTATAGTCAGACACAATTTCACCAATTGTAGAACATAATCCTTTTTCATTAAACATAATTTTTAAAACCATGGTTCCAAATTATTGATAGTAAAAGGTGTAAGCATTTCACTAAGCAAAACATCCTTGCTCATCTGTTCAGTCAACATTACCTTTCCTAAAATTCTGCCCATACCCCCATCACCAATCTCAAATATAACATGTATCTTTCATATACAGTACAGTAAGCTAGGTAAATAAAAGACATAATAAACAAATCAAATAGAATCATAGAAACTATGTTTAGCTGAATAAAATGTTCTCCTGCAAAAACAAACATCTGTCTTTTGCTGCATTTCAAATTTGAAGATAGGATTTTGTAAAGTCAGCCATCTTTGTTTTTTTCCTGTTGCTCATCATCTACTAAACATCTGTTATTCTTTATCACTGGATTACCTTTTACATTCTGCTTATATTCTTGCACATTGTTCAAGGCTTTCTGTACTTCACTAAAAGTTTTTGCCCCCTGAGAGAAAAAAACATGAACAAGTCTGGATGTAACATCCTGCACTTCAACTTTTTCATTTTACATTCATGCCTGCCTGCCACGAACTAAGCTATTTTTTAGTGGGATTGAACTAATAAGTCACTTTCAAAACATTATTTCATTTCTTGTTTTATAGGGTTTATCAAGAATTCCAGAGCAGGGTTTATCAAGAATTCCAGAGCAGTGAGAGAGAGAGAGAGAGAGAGAGAGAGAGAGAGAGAGCCAGTTTGCCTTTCTTTGAGCATTTCTAATTTCAGCTCAAAACCAGTAAATTGTTTCAGGCTTTCCAAGATGGCTGCACAATGATCAACTGCTTAACTTCAGCTCTCCTAGTGTGAAAAAACAAACTGAAACACAAGGGCCAGGAACTCTGTCACTTTTAATAAATTCAGTCACTGGGTAGTAAGCACACTGTGTAGATGCTAACAAGGAAGAAACTAAGAGAGACTGAAAGAAAGTCAACTAGAAAAGGTGAAGAATGAATACTGATTGGAAAGAATCCTGCAACTGTTCAGCAAAAAGCAGTTCAAGCTCCAGCTTTGGTGTAAGACATGACTTCAAATAATCTCTAGAGGGAAAAATAAGTCAAATGTGCTCAGAGCTAATTAACATAAACAAAACACTGGAGTATATCAACTCAAATAACAAAGGGCTGGAAAATGGAAAAAGATTTAAACAGGTATGCAGATGAACTGATAAAACTACAAAGATCAGAGAGATCAAAATGAAGAAAAGGCTAACTGAGTATGTAACAGCTCAAGAGGAGATGTTTCAAAAATAGTAGAATTAGATGACAGAGCATGTAGGGAAAATCTAAGATTTTCTGCTGTACCAAAAAAACTACAAGGAATAGACTGTATTAATTTTATGAAGGCACAAATAAGCAACTGGAATGATCTTTCATAGCAGTAACTGCTAATAGAAAGGGCACACCATGTATATGCTCCAAATCTGGCTAGGAGAAAAGGCAGCCACGGTCCGCATTAGTAAAGATGCAAACCTGTCAGCAAACAGAGTTGATCCTGACAAAACTGTAACAAAAGGACAAAGTATTAAAAGTTGGAGACAGTAGAGTGTTTGTGGAAAATAATTATTCATTGTACACCAGGCAGAAGAGAAACAACATTTTTCCAGTAATCAGGGAAAGTTGAGAGGTAGGCATGAGAGTCAAACTGCTGCATCCAGCTGTCTTCAGAATATTTTTGATGCAGAACAGGCTAAGGAAAAAATACAAAAGTTTGTCCAATAAAATGTGATACCTCAAGCAGAAGGGAACTCTGATTCTCATTTTTCTGATAATAAAGCAAATGGAGAGGATTTGTGAGTGAAACCTTTTCCACTGTTCAAAAGACAAATGCTTGAGAGACAAAGAAAAGCACAAGAGTTTACCAGAAGAATCAGGAGTTCCTTGGAATTGAACCAGTCTGGAGTTTGGAGATGGTGATATTCAGGAAAAAAAACTAGCACAATGGAAGTTAGTGAATAAATGTGAGACTGCAAAGCATCCATTACATTTGTGAAATATGGCTGCATAAGAAAAGTGGAAAGAGTGGGCTTTAATTGACTTTGTTAGACTTGTGAGGACCTGAAAAGCATTTGCTTCGGTTCATGTTATTAAGGTTTGGAAAAACACTGAGAGGAAGAACTAAACATTAACTGTAAGTAAAACAATTTCTACTGTTAGTATTTCTAGGAAGCTTTTCACAATATGAATTACATATTTTATAGTAAAGTATTTTTAGTTGCTCTTGTATGTGATTAAGTTACAAAAATAAGCACAATGCCTTTTTTCTTCTTAATATCTTTCTTTTTTTGGTACTAAGAAATGTAGGCATTATCATGCAAAATAGGAGAAAAAGCTAGTTAAAAGCATGTTTAAGTTAATAATCTTGGGTTGTTGAGTTGGGGGATGGGGTGCAAAAATACACAGATCATATTATATGTAGAGTTGATGTTTTCTGTTACCTTTGCATAGGTGAATGTCTAGATTAAGACCCTTGTTTTAATCTTATAACAAACCTTTAAGTGGAAACAAGTAAATATGAGAACACCAAATATAATGAAAAGTTTACCTTTAGCAATAAATGTTTCAGCTTGTCTTTCAGGTTACAGCAGAGGACTACATTTTTTCTCTTATGTTTCCCTTGAAAAAAGCTGATAATAGGGAAATAAAAAACAGAACACTGGTTTCTTCATTGCTAAAAGTAAATGATTTCTGAAAGCATGCAACTTGTTTTCACATCTGTGAGGGGAATAAAGATAAAAAAGAACAGACACCAATTATGTAAGTAGAAGCACAGACATTAAAATGTGTTTTAGCATGAATAACCTCAATTTCAGGTTAATTAAGGCTTGTGTTAGCAGTTGTCTGTTTAGGACAAATGTTCTTATTAGGAGGGTTAAATTACATTATTTGAAGATGTACATAGTTAAATGTGTTTCTATTAAGTTAGCTGGTTGTGGTGGTGTTCTGGGGAGTTTTGTTTTGCTTTGTTTGAGGGTTTTTATTAAAACAAAAAGTCTTGTAAAATGTGAAATATGTTCCAATGTCAATGATAAGAAAACATGTATAAAGGTTTAACCTGCCAAACATTAGTGGGTGCATGTATCACAAAAGCTGGAAATAGAGATTTAAAAAAGCTGCCATGTATAATAGGTGGGAATAATAAGTACTTACCATAATGGCTACATTTCCCATATTATCGTGGTCTCACAGGTATAGACAAAAAGGAAGGAATATTTAAAGAATATTTAATTATATTAAGAAATGCAAAGTGCAAGAAACAATGCTACAGGAGAAACATTTGGCAAAAAGTGAGCATGGGAATTTGATAAAGAAAGGATTTCAGGATGGATTTTCAGCAGAATATCAGGGACAAAGGAAAAGAGGAGTACATATATTAATTGCTAGATGAGCTCCAATAATGATAGAAGATGAGAAAAGATAATAGCAGATTTGTACTAGTAAAGGGCTACTGGCAAAGGATGATGATTATGTTGGCATGTATTTATGTTCTATTATGGAGTTAAAAACATTTGGGAGAAATAAGCAGCTTTCAGTAGGGAATGTTACTTATGGTGGGGAATGGAATTTGATTTGCAACAATCAGGATATATTGGGGGCTAGAAGGGAAAAAAACTAAAAAGTGGGTAGATTTCTGAAGAAATTTATGAAAATATTTGGTATGAAAGATGTGACTTCAGTAGTAGGCACTTGGAGAGAATTTACATATTATCACCTACAGAACAATAACTGGGCTAGACTACATAGAAATTATATTTCACAGGAACATTTAATTGAAAACTTTTACACACATCCAATAACTATTTCAGATCAAGCACTATTAATTATAAGATAAAAATGCAGGGTAATGAAGTAAAGATGAGGCAATTATGCTTCCCCACCTACCTATTAAAATTATTATTTGGGAGTTATTAGGGAAGACAGAAAGTACTCCAGAAGTTATAGCTATTGAGTGTGATAAAATAAAAGTGGAATTTAAAAATAGGGTAGAAATAAAAGCAAAAGAGACCTGTTTAAGAAGCAACAGAAATTATCTAGAGGGGGGTACAAAGGTTAAAGTATTACAGCAAAGTGGAATCTCACAGAACAATAAGAGGCACAATTGCAATGCGAGAGAAAATAAAGTAGTACCTGGATAAAATGCAAGAGTTTAGAAAGATTGCTGTTAAGCAACTGTTTTTTTTTTGATAATAACTCAAGAACACAAAAACTTGTGTCACTACAACTGAGACAACAGAAAGTAGAAAGGGGTGCTGCCAGACTTAGGGAGCTTGTAACAAGAAAAATAACCAGAGATTCTGTAGATCTATTAGAGGTATTTCGGAAAATTGATGAAAATTTGTATAAAGCAGAGACGTGGGGAGATAAAAATGGTGATACATAATCAATCTGCAGGAAAATCTACAGGAATGGATAGCATTCTTGCAGGGTATTCTTGCAGAAGTTTGGAAGCTAGGAGGGAAGAAAGTGATAAAAATCTGAAAAGGTTTTGTTTAACAGTATTTTAAAAGGAAGAGAGGCATTAACATTCTGGAAAAAATTTGTGGTGGCTGTAGTACCTAAAGATGTAAAAGACCCATCAGATCCAGCTTCATACAGGCCCATTTCAATTTTACTCCATGATTATAAAGTGTTTATGTCTATAATGGATAAAAAATGGTAAAGGTGATATCAGAATTGATAGAGATGGATCAATGTGATTTTGTGGAGGGGAGGCAAACATTTGACAACATTAATAGAACAATGAGGAACCAGAGGGAAACAGAATGCAAGACAATATCACTGCCATTGGTAGGTTTTGTTGCAGAAAAAGCATTTAACAGAGTGAGCTGACTAGTGATTGCCCTCCCTATCAAGGATTGATGTCAGAATATAGACAAAGAATCCTAAATGAAAGACCTGCAGTGGTTGAGTTTTTAATTGAATTTAGAACAGGAGCTGCTGTTAAAAATGGATAATTACTAGGGCATATAAAATATTGCAACAACAATCGGAATCTATTGTGGAGGTCAGAAAAGATTGGGAAGAGAAAGATTAGATAAGCAATTCACAAAGAAACAATTGGAGGACATATATATGGCTAGCAAATATGTAAAAAAATCTAGATGATTTAGGATTTTTGCCTGGATGTGTTTGCATAAAAATGGTTTACACCCTAAGTGGACTCCAAATATTTTTCGTCAGGTAGATGACAAATGTTGGATGTATAATGGGGAAGAAACAAGTACCTGGGAGCATATGTTTTTAGAGTGCAATGAGTTGGCAGATTTAAAAAATCTCTGTTAGGAAAAATGGACATGCAAATGAGTATAACTAAGGAAATGATTTTTTGAGCTGGGATACCAGATCTGAATTGCCTAGAAACAGTAAGGCCTTGTTAAATCTGGTGACTGCCAAAAAAGCAATTACTATAGAATGGAAATCAAAGTCTAAACCAAATATACTTGAAGTAATGAATATTGTAACAGCGATAAAACAACAGGACGTGGGATTTTTAGAAAAGGGTAGGAATAAATTACATAGAAAAAATACTAATTGTGGGAGCAATACATGGAGAAAAATATTTTGGAGGAATGTTGTTTAAGAGAAGGCAGGGACTAAACAATTTATGTAATGTTGCTTTGACTGTATGTTATAGATCTTTATAGCTAATGTATAATGTTTATAAATGTGAACTTGATAATATGTTTTGATAAGTTTGTCTATATCACAAGTGATAATTCACTAATGGTGTTTAAAAAACAGTGAATTGTTCCTTCAGTGCTTTAGTCTTCTGCTGCAGGACAAAAACAGCATTTGAATGGGTCATTTGGTGCTTTGTCTATTTCACTGTCTCTTTTAAAAGTTTATCTGTATAGTCTTCCACTTTATAACTGATGTTTTAAATTTCAGTCATATTGTTTCTTGCAATACCATTGTACCTCACATATATTAGTGAAATGTTTTCATCTCTTAATGAAAATTGGCAAACAAAAATAAAAGATTTGTCAGGAACTCAATACAGTTATAACTAAAGGAATGAAAAATATTTGGGGCAAAAGTTATAAGATAAGAATTTAACAAAGTTTATTTTCATGCCAAAGGGATGAAACCCTTACTGTGACCCATGTGATGGGGGGTTGTGTAGCTGCAATGGTACTGGAGGAGCCAGGCAGGGAGGGGAATATTAAAGGGGCATGGTCTTCTCTCCTCTCCTGTGGTAAGAGAGGTTTGTGCACACTCAAGGGCATACTGAGCAGTGCAATCTCCTTGGTAGAGACTGGAGAAACACCCACTGCAACCACTTCCCAGCATATAGCCAAGTGTGTGTAGTTACATCCAGGGAGAAAAGAAAAAATACAAACTTCCTCGATGACTGTCTAAATTTCAGTCCTTCCTGATCAACCCTTCCCACTGCAGGGAAACAATGGACCAATTGGTCGGGAAGGGCTGATATTTGGCAGACAGTAAAGATCAAAAAGATGCAAAAAAATAATTAACATGAAATAAAACTAAAGATGCAGCAAGTTGCAAATGGAGAAATTCCTGCACTGATTGATGAGGAGTGACTTCCTCACTGAACCTGACTATTAAAGGATTTCTGTACCAGTCAAGGACTGTCCACAATGAACATCATGTTCAAATATTAGCTAGCATGTAAGTGATGTATATTTTATTATCAGAGTCATAAGCCCTGAGGACATATTTTCTGGATACCTGGATGAAGTGAGAGAACACATCCACCAACAGATCACCATTTCTGGAGTTATTCTGATGGACAGGCATCAGCTGGATAGACCTGAGAGACACAAGTGGGCAATGAGACTTCAGCATAACAGTAGTTCAACTCCAGCCAATAGGGGGAGATATCATGTATGTTCCAAATGACGCAAAAAATAAACCTTGTTCAAGTTTTGTAGCTGTTGAGGCTGCAAGAAGGACCTGCAGGTAGTGAGCGTCCACATTGTGAGCATAGGACCATAAAATGGATATTAGAGATGAAGGAAACCATCATGTTGAAAATGGTGACTTCTGGAGAGTGCTTATGGAGGTTGTTCCACAACACTGAGTTCTGCTTCATCTGAGAGGCACTGGTTAGCTGGGAAGGCTTTAACATTAACAATCACTGAAGCTAAGGCTTATAAAACTCTATAAAGCACCAAATATGCTCAACTGAATCCCTTCAGAGCACCTGGACAGTATGGTATGAGCTCCTGCACAGAAACATGGGATCATAGGATCATAGGATGTTACTAGGCTATCTACCTGGAGATAATTTATGATTAGAGTTCTGTAAAATTCATATGTAGCTTACCTCTTAAAGTCTTAATGCAGAATGTGCTTCTTCACTGGGATTGTACAGTCTTGGTGTTAGTGTATATAATTAGCAGGGGTAACATAGAGAGGTGCAGGGTGGCTTGCCCACCTGCAAAAAACATGATTTTACTTTTTTTTATAGCTTTTGTTGCATGCTGTGAGGGTATTGCTCACATATGCATAGTGACCAGTCGATGTTTGCCTTGTCTGCCTATTGTTGTCAACATTATTGTAGCTGAAATTGGGTATTTTGATTTCAGTGAGTTTTATATATATATATATATATATATATATATATATATGTATATGGATCTATTTCTGATTGTCGAAAACACACTTTCTCGACAACCAGAAGATCAAACCCATTTAGGCGAAAGTGCACTAAATCGAAAGTTCACTTTCACAAAAGCTGGTCTCTGAGGCACATTACAGTGGGGATAAGGAAATATATCCTTTTCCCCACTGTAGTGCGATCTTGGAGTTAGTATATTTAAATAGGGGGTGTGGGGGGTTGCAGGGGGGCTTGCCCCCCTGCAAAATACTGTCTAAAGTTGTTTTTTTTTTTGTTTTTTTCCGGTTTGGAGAACTAGCTTTTGCGAAAGTGCACTTTCGATGTAGTGCACATTCACTTTAATGGGTCTCAATGTTTCTTGTTAGAGATTGTGAAATTTTGATCACAAAACATATATATATATATATATATATATATATATATATATATATATATATATATATACATACACATATATACACACACACACACACACACACACACACACACACATATATATATATATTATATATATATATATATATATATATATATATATATAGATACACACACACACACACACACACACACACACACACACACAGATGGATCTACTACTGTTGATCAAACGTTCAGAACTCAACCAAGACCATAATAAAACCATATTATTTTCTTCAACTTCTTTTAAACATTGCATTGAGATCACTGTACAGCATGGAACTTGGGATTTGCTGTGTTTCTCACTGTAGTACAATCTCAGAGTTGGTATATGGGGTGTGGGGGTGCTGGTAAAATGGTAAAAAAAGTGTTTTTTTTGTTTTTTGTTTTTTATTTTTCTTTCGAATTTTGGAACTTCTAACACATGGTCTCGGCCATATGATCTTCGGAGTTCTGAAAGTTCAATCTACAGTAGTAGATACATACAGATATATATATATATATATATATATATATATATATATATATATATATATATATATATGATATGATAGATATATGATTGGTTGATCATAGCTATAACTGACCTGTGTATTATTGACCCACTTTGGCCGACAGTGCATATGGTTAACAGTTGTTTGATAAAGGATGATTCCAAAGAAAGGAATCGTGATCTTGGAGTGAGTATGTATATAATTAGCAGGGGGGTGGGTGGGTGATGCAGTGGGGCTTATCCTTCTGCAAAATACATTTTGCTTTAGTAAAGCATGTTTCAGTGATCTGGTGTGTTGACCAAACCTGGAATGGACCAGAGAGAGACAGAGGGGAGTGGCTGCAGCAAATTTGAAGCTGATGTGAATCCTCAGTGTGATAGATTCCAGAAACAAGGAAGTAATGATTCCATTCTACAGGGTACTCAACAAAAATACCTTGCGTACTGCATGGCAGAGCTGTAGCGAGGCAAGTAAAGGGTGAATTGGGCTGCTGCCCTGGGTACCAAGTTGCAGGAGGTGCCAAAGGCAGAACATTATTATTTCTAAATAATGTTTCACTCTGTCACTCATGGACATTCATTATAGTAGAGAACCCCACACTCTTGCCATTCTAGTTCAAGACCTGACAACTTCTCTTTTACACTTATACAGTGAGAGAAAGAAAGAGAGAGACAGAGAGAGAGAGAGAGAGAGAGAGAGAGAGAGAGAGAGAGAGAGAGAGAGAGAGAGAGAGAGAGAGAGAGAGATGTTGGGTCATGTGCTAAGATGGTGGAAGGGCAAGGATCTCTGTCTTCTTAAACATTCATCTGGCTGTATGTTGTGCGTCTGATTTCTTTTTTTTTTTTTTTTATTATTATTTACACTTTGTTGACCAAGTTGGTCCCATCGGCCAGTGCTCTCTTTTCTAGGGTGGTATTCATACTGAACAAAGGGAATTTTGCCAGGACACCAGGTAACTTTCTCTAATCTTTTTGAGTCAGGAGGAAGTGATGAACTTCGCTTCATAGAGTGTTTTTCCCAGGAAGAAGGAGGAAAAACAGTGAATGAGGAGCAGAGAGAAGGCTTTGTTACTGCAGTTGCTGAAAATAGAGAAATCAGACTGAGGACATCTTCTGGAATGTGATTTCAGTTGTTTGAATGGTTTTTGGATGTTACAAATGAGCAGTATTTAGTTGCTTCACAGGAAAATGTGCAGCAGAATGTTTACATTACTAAACTATCACCAGGAGGAAAAGAAAATAGGCATTTGGTAGAGTTAATGCAGCAAGAACCTAAAAATGGAGAAGTATTGTCATGGAATGATTTGGCTAACACGTTTTGGAAGAGGGAAATAAAAATGTGGACGTGGAAAAGTCAGTACAGGGAAATAAAGACACTTATTCTTTGGTTTTGGGCAAGGAAAAAGCTGGCAAGTCACTGGATTTGGTAAAAATATATCCCATGGTAAGATAAGAAGTAAAAATAGTAAAATTCTTGACAGGTACTTTATACTGGAGTTTGTAGTTATGGATATAGGTCATTTATACATGTTGTGAGGAAAGATTTATGTGGCATAACCTTTGAAACAGACATTTTAAAAGAAACATTTCTGACTGCATGTGAAAAAAGACACAGTTCCATGGAATTAATATGTTGTATCAGGACATTCAACTGTGTTAAAAAAGGAAGTAGTTTTACAGTTTTGTTTGGATGACATAAATGCACCTGACATTAATAATATGTTTGTTAAAAAGATTGTGAAATGTAGGAATTGTAATAAAAGTAAATAAGAGATTGTGGTACCCACCACTGCTACCAATATATGATGGCCACCAACATGTGTCGTCCCCACACTGGGCCAGTAATCAAGGAGCCTGAATCCACACCACTGACACTGGAGAGGGAAGTGCACTCGGAATACAAATGGGTACACTCAGTATTTCCAGATGCAGACCTGTCTGCATTAAGTACAGTTTCCCTTAACAGCACACAGGGAACAAACTCAGCCCAGGGTCTGGATGTGTCTTTATCCGTCTCCCTCCAGATCCTCAATAAGACTCCTACCAGTACAGCTGTAGGGTTAGGTCCTTAGCCGAGTGTCCAAGCCAAGTCCTCCAGCACCCTCTCTGTAGCACAGTATCCTCTATTAAAACATATACATTTAATTAATCTGCAGTAATTCATTAAAATTTCTCTTCATTTAAGCAGTTTGCACTGTTGATGCATTTCTACAAAAGTAAAGCTCACAAATGCATTTTCAGCACAAGCATCTGTACAAAATCAGTTTGCTATACAAATGACATGCAGTTCTAGTGCATTTGTAACACAAGCATCTTGTATAAAGCAGTTTGATAGTCAAAGGACATCTCATTCTATACAAAACTCTAGCTGGCTATGCTGGTACTTGCCCATATCATCACAGAGATAACAGAGGGTTATGGAATGGAAGGTAGGAAGTGGACATCGTGAATGTGGGAATTGTAACAAAAATAAGATATAACAGAGGGTTACAGAATGGATGGTGGGAAGTGGGCATTGTAACCAAAGTAAGAGATAGTAGATGGTCATGGAATGGATGGTGGTAAATGGGCATTGTGACTATGGGAATTGTAGCAAAAGTAAGAAATAACTAGGGGGTTATGGAATGGAGAGTGGGAAGTGGACCTTGTGCTAAGAGTTCAGAACAACAAAGTAATACATCTACTAAGTGTTGTTTTTGTTAATGGTTTAACGGAAACCTTGAAATCTGAGGGTCAACCCAAAACATTTTTTTTGTGGGGAAACTACATATTTAATCACTGCATGTAAAAAATAGGATGTAATCAGTGTGGTGAAACTGGTCATACTGCCAAAACTGAATGCAGACTATGCAATCACAATGACCATTTTTGGTTCAACTGTAGAGAAAAAGAAGAGAATATACAGATGGAAGTTAGAGAAAGTGATGAACCTATACATGCATAGAATGCACAAAATGGGAAGAGTGCTGAACAGCAGGCAATGGAACAAAAACGCAGAAGGGGAAGTGCAAATTACAACTGTGTAAGTAAGCAAGGGTGACCAAGAAACCAGGACAGAAACAAAAATATAGTTGATGTTTTTACCAATAATGTGTCAGATAAAGAAGAAGGAAATGGGTAAAGATGAACATAAATTGTCTATTGGTTATAGGGTTTGCTTAAAAAAAGAAATGTCAAACAAATTTCATCCAAAGTTAAAAAGGGTAAAAAATATTTTGCCTGTAATACTCTCTCAAAATGTTAACAGCATAGCAGAGTTAGAAGGTTTATAATGTTGAAATTGTCATTAGAATTAGACATGGATGTTTTGTTATTATAAGATGTGCAATTTATTTCTGAGCAGGATAGAAGTCGGGTTGAAAAAATACGGGGGTGACATGGAATCTTGGAAATGAAAGATGTGGGCTCGGCCTTTTCCTATGTAATTCCATAATAAAAATATTAGATTTTTGTATAATTGATGTATGTATGGCTGATATGTTAGATATTAGGTGTAAAAATGAAGTGTATAGATTAACAGGTGTTTATGCTGGTACTAATGTGAAAGAAAAAGAAAAGAGCTATTGAAGAAGTAAAGAAACATGATAGTGAGTATGAAAGTAATAGTACTGGAAGATTTAAACTGCAATCTATGTGCACGTGGTAGAAAATATGGGCAGAACATAAAAAGTGACGAAGTACTCAGATATGGAAAAATGAAATTGTGTGGCACAGTTACATGAACATACAAAAGAGGTTCTTTGACAACTGAAATAGATTGTTTTGTTATGCCTGTAAACATGATGCACATTTTTCATATCATAAGGCTACCTGGATAGAAATGGGAAAAATTAAAGACTATATTGTGCAAGAAAATGGTATAAAAAGAATAACTGAAAATAAATTACTAGAAAAGTTGTGTTTAAGAGAACAAGCATTTTTCTGGGAAGATCATGTAAGCATGAGAAACATTTGCTTTTCTTCCTGGGAACATGGGTCAAATTCTTGGCTAGGATTATAAGGGCCTCCGGTTTGGAACTTTTGATGGTAAAGTGAAAGATATTTTGACTCATAACTGGTTAGTATTACAATGTAAGCAAGAATTAAGGAACAAACTGGGAGAAAAAACATTGTTTACAACTAAGTTGGGACACAACTTGAAATTTCTTTTTGAACACCCCACCCACCAGCAACCCACTCAAGGAGGTTCAACTAGTTGCGGTTTATGCAAGTATTGTCCCTACATATATAAAGGGAAAGAATTAATGGTAGGGGACCCCAGAGAAAGGTATGTTTGAAAAAAAGGAAACTGTGATAGTAGTGGGTTAGTATACATAGTTACCTGTCAGGATTGTCATATGTTTTATGTGGGGAAAGCAGAGAGATCCCTGCATAAAAGAATATATGAGCATCTATATGCTATTGAGACACACAATAATAATAACGCATTGTACAAACACACACTCTCTTGTGAGGTCAAGCTAGGATTCCGTTTTGGAATCCTGGAAATTATAAAGAAAGATATTGGGGGGGGGGGATTGGTCAAACAACATTCATAGAAGTGAATATAGGTGGTAGATTCTTTTAAATACCATTCATCCCCCAAGTCTAAATGACCATGTTTCCCTTGTACCTATACTTAAAGAAAGGGCAACTATATTATGAACCGTCAAAGTCTACAAAAATTCTGAACATCATACATTAATCTATACCTATTTTTATTTGTATTTATTATACTGATTGTATTGAGATTTTTAAAAACAATTACTTGAATGTTTTAAAGGATACAATCATTTTTATTGAATAATTGATTTATTTAATTGATTACCTATTAATTAAAGGATAAAACAAAATTCCTGACTGGGTGTTACAGTTTTGATAAAGTCCTGTAGTGTGGCAGACGTAAGCGCTTGACTTATAGTGTGGCTGTGAATAAACCAGAGAATTTTATCACTTGGTCTCTTCTTTTGGTATCATGTCTGGTTCCACGGTGTGTGTTGTTTCAAATAGTTTGTGTTTCTCCTCAGAGATCACTTTATACGTGTTTTTGATACTTATAGTAATAATATTAATAATGACATGATGCAATACCTGGAAAGAAATAATCAAACTTGTTCATAGAAGGCTATCACTCTGCAGACTGTTATAAGCCTAGCCTATACTCAGAGGTCAGAATCAAACCCTGTACATTGTACTTGTGAGACAGAGACCTTAACCATTATGCTATCCTTGCCACAAACATGTTTTTAGCTGGATTTGAACTATATTTATTTTATTTTATTTTACATTTGTTTACTGGGAAAGTCTGACTGGGCACAGGTCCTTTTTCAGAGGAGGCTTGGGGAGAAACGCTTCACATAGTACATGCAAGATAAACATTTGAATCAATTTGTATCACACTTAGTTACATATATGTGACTATAGCAAGTGAAAACAAGTTCCATATATATACATTATATAACTACTATACTAAATCAGATACAAAACGGATACAGGGGTATTTATAAATAAGTTGTCTTACCTAATTATCAGTATCTTAAAGTAGTAAAGTCAGTCTAGAAGGGGTGATCACAGCAGCTGGCGGTGATGACTTATTCTGGAATGGTGCATGGGCATAGCCACTTGCTAGATAAATGAGTTTTTAACATTTTTTAAACTGAGTTGTGGTTGGGATAGATGTTATGTTGGAAGGTAGTGTGTTCCAGATTTTGGCTATGTAGTTTGAGAAGAAAGATTCTCCAGTATGATTGTTGGCTATGGTTGCCTTTATCAATGATTTGTTACTAGAGCACAGACACTGGAGTATGGCTGAAGCAGGCATTGCAGGGCAGGAGTTATTTCTGGTTGACAAAAGATTTTCTGAGCCATTGTTAGTTGGTCAAAGAGTAGGAGTTGAAAAAGTTCTTACCAGTTGAGTTTTTGAGTGCTGTGCAGTGATATGACCTAAAGAGAGTTAGCTGCAACCCTGGCAATTTTGTTATACCAGGAGTCTAGTTTTGCTAACTCAGATTTTCTTAGGTTAGTGAATATGGGTGATGCTTAGAACAGTGTAGAGATAAGATGGGATTGGGAAATAGTAATTTTAATGCTTTTAGTGAGGTATTTCCTGTTCCTATACAGTGTACCAAGTTTCTTGTGTGTTTTTTTATAGTTTGGGATATGTGGATGTTGAATCTCATATTGCTGTCTATTTCAACTCCCAGAAATTTGGTGTGAGGTGTGGGTGAGATGATAGTGTTGTTTGTTGATATGATATTGAATGTGGAGAGGGGTATAGTAGCTTTAGTGGGATGGAATAGCATGAGTTTGTTTTTATTGGAGTTCAGAATTAGGTGGGAGTTTGTTAGCCAATTTTCTACTGCTATGAAGGACTCGAGTTAGTGTTTGTAGTTCTTGTAGGGTAGTAGCAGTGCATACCACTGTGGAATTATCTGCATACTGAATGACTGAGGCATGTGGGCTGAGGCATGAAGGTTGTTTGTAAATATTGAGAAGAGTAGGGGACGTAATATGGGACCTTGGGGAACTCCAAGGGTCACAGGAAGAAGGGGTGATAGATTTTGTTGCTAGCGTACTGCTTGCTGGCACCCAGATAGGTAGTCCTGGAGCCAGGCAAGAGTAGACTGACATAGATTCAGCACAGAGAGGACATTGATAAGTTTGCTGTGTGAGACCATATCAAAGGCTTTCGATAGGTCTAGGAAGATAGTGGATATGTATTTACTATTGTTTCTGTGAATGTTGACAATGTTAGTAAATGACATTAGTGCAGTGGTAGTACGGTGGTATGGACAGAAGCCATGCTGAGTATTGGTTAGGAGTTTAATTTGCAGGTAATGCATGATTTGATTATGTACAATTTTCTCTAGTATCTTAGACAGAGGGGATAAGATCGCAATTGGCCAGTATTTGGACAGATCAGTAGAATGGTGTTCAGATTTGGATCTGTTGATAAGAATGGATACTGGGTAGGCAATTCCCTCACTCTGCTGGTAAGCTGGCTACAGCTAAAGTAGTGGGTTTTAATTTCTTAAGGAGTTTTTTATTGTCTCAGTTGAGGCAAGTTGAAGGGAGATTGTGGTATTGTTTTTCTTGGAGTAGGTGTAGCTGTAGGAGCTTTGATTTTTGGAGAGGGCTAAATAGTTTCAGTAAATTATTTATTGAATTGGGGAGCAATGTTATCTGAAGTATTGTTAGTAGTTGGGGGTGTGTGCTAGTTTTGCAAGGTAGGAGAATGTTGTTTATTGCAGACCAAAGGTTTTGTGAGTTATTTCAGTGTTTGGTTTGGATGTCAGAGTAATAATTAATGTTGTCTTGCTTTATTTGTCTCTTTGCTTTGTTTCTAAGCTTTTGGTAACTTTGCTTTGCTGTTAAAGATTTTGTTTTGTACCATTTTTCCCAGGCTTTGTATCTTGCTTTTAGCAGTGACTTAGTATCTTTGTTTAGCCATGGGGCAAAGTTAGATTTAATTCTTATAGTCCTGGGAAGAACCTGTGTGTTTAAGATAGAAAGAAAGATGGTATTAAAGTATTCTACAGCATCTTCTAGGGGAAGGGTTTTGAGTGGTGTCCAGTCACAGTGTTTGAGGTTGTCTATAAAGTTGTTGGGGTTAAGGTGTTCTTTGTCTAAGCAGATAGGTTGGGAAATGGTGACTTAGGCAGTCAGAGAGACAGCCAGAGTGAGGGGAGAGGGCTGGTTTATTTGTTAAGATCCAGTCGAGGATGGAGTGCTTATTAGATGACTTGTCAATTCTAGTGGGAGTTTGGATGACTTGAGTAAAGCCATAGAGATTAATATGATTAGTGGGGTTTTGGGAAGAGCAGTTTGCAATTCAGAATTAAAATCACCCACAATTATTGTTTCCTGGTAGAGTGATTTTGTAGTCCAGTTTAGTATGCTTTCTAATGTTTGGATGTTGTCCCCAGGTGGGATGTAGGGACCAATTATGTTTATACATTTTTTCTGAGTTAATGATAAGTTTGGGAAATAACATTCAGCATTGTCAAAGTTGGGGGTACTATGATCTAAGGCTTCTATGAAAAGGTGATTTTTGAGAGTAAGGGTATGCCACCCCCTCTTTTACCTATTCTGTCTAAACGTATAATATTATACCCTGGGAATCTCATTATTTTTAATATTCAGTTTAAGCCATGTTTTGGTGATTAGTTGAGTGTAGAGAGAAGTTGGCATGCAGTTCATGGACTTTGTTAGTGATACTTCTAATGTTAATGTTTAATAGCAAGATATCAGATTTGTTTCTAGGGTGATTGTTGTTGGGTATGAGTGGATGGTATTTTGGGGAGATGTGCAGTTTAGATTAGTATATGGACCAGGGTTTGGATGAATGTTGTAACTGAGTATTAGTTTGGATGCTATATTAACTAACATTTTTAAGAGTCTATGTACCTATCATATTTTTGATAGACACTAGGGATGTTGGGGTGAGGGAGGGAGTAGTGTGTATGACGAAAAGTTGTGGTGTTGAGGATGGAGGGAGAAATAATAGTGTTGATAGGTTTGTGTTTTTGTGAGTAGAGGGGAGAGGTAGAATGGGGTGGGATAGGATTTACTAGATTGGTATGATAAGAGGTGATATGTGCAGCTGTTGTTAGAAATATTAGAGTAGCAGTGTATAAGTGTAGTTGGAAGTTATATTAGGTATGTGGTTGGGTGGGAGCAATTTTTGTTAGTTTGGTTGTAGTTGTGTAGTTAGGCATTGTAGTAGTAATTAAGCAGTATAGTGTGAAATATTTGTATTGAGCAGCCACGGTGGTGCAGCAGTTAGTACTGCCACCTCACAGCAAGAGGTTCTCCAGTTCGATTCTTGGCTGGGGTGACTTCTGTGCAAAGTCTGCATGTCCTCCCTGTGGTCGTGTGGGTTTCCTCCGGGTGCTCCGGTTTCCTCCCACATACCAAAGACATGCTGTAGGTGGATTGGACACTCTAAATTGGCCATAGGCATGAGTGCATGCGTGTGTGTGCCTTCTGTTGAAGGTTGGCCGCCGGGCTGGCAACTTGACACTGTAAAACTCCACTGCCAATCATGAGCAGACAGGTGATCCGCTGTGGTGACCCCTAACTGGGAAAAGCCGAAAGAAGAAGAAGAAGTGTGAAATATTTGTATTAGTAATAGGAAGGGCTGAGGGATGGCATTTGTAATATTAATTGGGCTGTATAGGTAGTATGTGTCTATTGGTTGATTTGGTTCGAGAGGAGTGGCTAGTGTGGAATAAATGTATGGAAAGTGGGGTTGGGTGGGACTGGGGTAGGGAAGGGAAGCTGAGTGAGCACAAGCGGAGCGAGGGCGAATGGAGCGGAATGAAACTTGTCCACCGAATACTGCAAGAAAACCTATCAGCAAGTACTGATTGCATTGTTCAATAACAAAGTAACAGCATGGGCAGGTACCTACTATTATTCCAGAGTGTGTTTGGACAAAAAAGTCTGACAGTGTTAAGCAGTGGAATTTGCGTCACTCTGGAGCATAGAATGACCTGCCTGAGGGGGCCAGGTGCAGACCACGAGGAATTGCTGGTGGGAGTTGTGAAGAAATGTGAAGGCTGACAGCCTAGCTAGATAGAATTTTGTAGATAATTCTATGTCTTTGTAAATATTAATAAAAGCCATAGGCGTTTTCTCTTAAATGTGAGAAGATTGTATTGGATGTTGAACTGCAAAAATGTAACAACAGTGCACTCTGCTGTAAGAAAGCTGATAAGTCAAGCATTTTATGACTGTTTGATCTCAGGGTTTGGAGCCGTGGTGTTTGGACCAGCAGATTCTTTCTATTGTTTTGAGACCAGAGTTAATTGCTAGATTTTACATATATAATGTCTTTAATTGCTGTGATTTCCTGATCAGGTGCATGCTTACTAAGAAATGTAAATGTAGAGTTTCTGTTAGCCTGGGAAAACAGAGAATTGTTAAGAATGATGTAATCTAAAATGAGTCAGCAGGATGTATTATTATCAATTTGAAGGACTCTCTCAGAGACAGAGATCATTTTGGATTTTGTCTAAAGGTGACAACAGCTCACCAGTACTTTGCTTTGCTCTATATGTAAGTTTATTTAGAACTGTGATTGCTCTTAGATATAGATAGAAAATAGTAAGTTTAGTCTAGCTGTTTTTCTGTATTGATGTCAGAACTATTCTACTGTATTATTTTAAGCATTTTCCTGTGATCTCTGAACTCTTGATTAGCACTGTGTAGTAAGACGTATTGTCTTTGCCGCAGTGGTGCAGAGGTAAGCATTGTCACCTCGCAGCAAGAGGTTCTCCGGTTCGATTCTCGGCTGGAGCGCCTTCTGTGTGGAGTCTGCATGTCCTCCCCATGGTCGAGTGACATTTAAAGACAAGCAGGTAGGTGCATGCATGAATGGGTGTGCCTTCTTTGAAGGTTGGGCATCGGGCTGGCACCTCGACACCATAAAAATCCACAGGCAATCATTAGCGGACCAGAGTTCTGCTGTGGTGACCCCTAACCGGGAAAAGCCGAAAGACATTACTTTAGTAAGAAGTATTGTCTTGTGTCACTATTATTTATTATTAAATATTTTTAAACCTTTCAACTTTGGCTGTTTTGTGTAGAGATAATTTAAGCTCTAGAGTACATTGCATGTATATAGTGATACTGTACAAAGCCACTCCAATAGTCTTGCTGCTCAGTCACACTTACTATTTGGATAATAATATTGCACAGTAATAATTGGACACCCTTTAGGAAGAGCCTTTTTAGTAGCTGATATTAGTGGTTGGTGGCAGCTGGTACTACCCTTATAGACTGGCAAGAAGGGACATAGCTGGAGAACATGTGCCAGCCTTCCCCAGGAGTGTCTGTGTGTTTTTATATGACTCATATCTTAAAGTGTGTGTGTCAGCTACTTGGGCAAGGACACAAAGCACTGGTTGGACAGAGAGGTTTTAGCTTGAGCACTAGGCTGAGATCTGTACCCTATAGCTGTGCCAGTGGGGAGTCTTATTGGTGATCTGGAGAGAAAGGGAGAAACCAGCCCCAGACTGACTGTGATCTCTGTACTTGTACTTTACTGTGTGTGTATTTTTTATCCTTCCCATTGTGGATACCCCTATCTTGTGTTAGTGGTGAGGAATGAGGCTCCTTGATTACTGAGCCAGTGCATGGGCGTCACATATTAATTGTGTGGCAGTGATGGGATTTCCACACCTCATATTAATTGGTTGGCAGTTAGCTTGTAGTGGTGTGGATAGTGAATTCCTATAGTTTTGCATACAGTATCACTGAAGGTATTTTGTACTTTAAATCAACCATGCAATGAATATTCAGAGTTCAGATTACAATTGTTTTATTTGTTTTGTTAGTTTAGTTAGTCAGGGATAGCAAGCAAGCATGTCAGCAGAGGAATATGGCAAGATGTCAAGGAGCAAGTTGGCTGAGATGTGCCAGGCTAAGGGACTGGTGCATGGAAACCTGACTAAGGCAGACTTGATTGCCACTTTGGTTACAGCTGCATCAGGAAACAACAGTCAGGAGGACAATCAGACAGGCAGTGAAGGTGTACAACACTCAGAGAATGGACATCTCAACCTTTCTGCAGAGGACTTAAAAATCCATCTGGAGCTAAAGAGATTTGAGTTGGAGGTCAGGCATTTGGAAACAAAAGCAGCAGAGAGAGACTGAGAGGTCTCCAGGCTGAAGAGAATGAAAAACTGCTATGTCTGGAAGCTGAGAAAAAGGAGAGGCGGAGGCAGCACAAAGAGGAGATGTTGACTCTTCACCACAGTCATGGAGGTAATGGAGAAGGGAGTAACTGGACCCCAGAAACACAAAATGTCAGTAAATTTCTTTGGCAGTTTACAGAGGGGGATAATTTTGATGGTTTCATTCATATGTTTGAGAGGGTATGGAAACAGTATGATGTTGACCAAAGGCTCTGGGTACAGTTCCTGACCCCCTTACTCCATGGTAAAGCTGTAACTATTTTGTCCAAAGTGTCTGACGTTGACTGTTTTAACTATAATGCTGTAAAGAATTGCGTGTTAGAATTTTTTAAGCTAACACTTGAAACTTATTGGAAAAAGTTTCTTGAGCAGGGACGCAAGGCAGATGAAAGTGTGTGTGAATATGTTGCTAAACTGAGCACTTGTTTTCATAGGTGGGTGAGTGGCTTTCAGGTCACCACTTTTGAAGGGCTGGCAGACCTTTTGGTGAGGGAACAAGCCCTTAGCACTTTGTCTGAGGACATGAGGATCTGGTTAGCTGATAGAAAATGTGCTACTTCAGATGAGTTGGTGAAGAAGGGAGACCTGTACCTAGCAAGCAGAGAATCCCTGAACAGGAAATGGACCACCCAGTACTGCTCAAGGAATCCATGGTGAGCAGCCCAGACTGCCACAACAGAATCTACCAGAAGCAGGGTAAGCCACTAGTCCAGGTACACATCCAGGAACTAGGGTTAAATGTTTTGAATGTAACCAGTGGGGCCATGTGGCATATATATATCCAAGGAGGCAAGGTAAGGAATAAAAGGTAAGGGAGTCAGTAAGTGGGAAAGAGAAAATGCCAACAGTAGGTTGCTTTGAGACAAGTGTACCAAACTACCATCCTGCAGATGTCCTGATAGGGAAAGATTTTGATAAGGCAGTACCATGTGTTTGTGCAGTTACACACAGTCAGGCTAGGAGACAAGCATGTGGGTTTGGTAGCCTTGGGCAGAACCAGTCAGACTGCATACTTGCAGCCAGGACTGGTGAGGTGGTTACTTCAGGGAGGGAGCTACACTGTAGCAGTGTGACTGAAGGTGAGCCACAGCTGCTTGTGGGTGCTGATGTTCCCTTGGACAGAGTGACTGCAAAGGTAGAGGTGAGTAGTAGTAGTAGTAGCCAGGCTGACAGTGAGGCACAACTGTCAGAGGATGCCAGACTTCTTGTGGAAGGGGAGCTGGGAAGGGTTACAAAGAAAGAGTTGAGACAGGCTACCCTACACTGCAAGGCCTGAGGCAGGTAGCTAGTGAGGCACCTGATTCTCAAGGGACGGGGGAATCTGTATACTGGGACAAAGGGCTACTGTATAGAGAGTGGACCCCTGAGGGAGGGCTAGAATGTGAGAGGATACAGCAGTTGGTAGTGCCTAGAGCCTACCATTTGGTGCTTCTAGCCATAGCCCATGATATTCCCTTTGCAGGTTATATGGGCATAAAACATACAAAGAGACGTATTATGCAGAACTTCCATTGGCCTGGAATTTCCAGATATGTAACTGGGTACTGCAAGACCTGTGAGCAGTGCCAAAAGGTAGGCAAGGCAGGAAACAAGGTGAGAGCTCCTTTGGTGCCTTTGCCTGTGACTTAGGAGCCATTTCAAAGGGTAGCTATGGATATTGTAGGGCCTCTGAGTATCCCACGTTCCACAGGGAAAAGGTATATCCTAGTGGAAGTAGATTATGCTACAAGATACCCTGAGAAAGTGGCTTTGTCCTCCATTGAGGCAGAAAAGGTGGCAAATGCTTTGTTAGAGATTTTCAGCAGGGTAGGATTCCCAAAAGAAATACTGACTGACCGAGATGCCAATTTCATGTCAGACCTGTTGGCTTGTCTGTGGAAGTAGTGTGGGGTGAAGCATCTGAAGACCACCCCTACTGTCCCCAGACTAATGGTCTTGTTGAGAGGTTAAACTCTACCATCATGTCCATGCTATAGGAATTTGTAGACCAGTTTAAGAGGGAGTGGGACAAATATCTGCCCTATCTGTTGTTTGCTTACAGAGAGGTTCCCCATAAATCCACAGGTTTTTCACTCTTTGAGTTGTTGTATGGGCATAGGGTGAGGAGACCTCTAGATTTAATTCAAGATGAGTGGGACGGTGAGTGTGGCTTTCCCAACGAGTCTGTTGTGGCATCTGTCTTAAACCTCATGACAAATCACAGGGAACTCATAGGCCTGGCCCAGGAGAACCTGGCAGAAGCCCAACAACAGAAAAAGGTCTGGTATGACTGGAATGCTCGAGCTAGAGAGTATGCTGTGGGGCAGCAGGTAATGGTTCTTATTCCTGTCAGACATAATACACTGCAAGCAGCCTGGGAAGAACCCTACAAGGTGGTAATAAAGGTTAGCGATGTTAACTACATGGTAGAACTGCTAGGCCAGAGACAGGGGCACCAATTGTACCATGTTAACATGATGAAACCTTACCATGATAGGGAGGCCCTTGTGCTGACTATTTGTAGTGCATTGCAGGAGTCTGAGGGAGATCTGGTACTGTTCTCCTCAATGAGGCTCGGACTGACACCTCAGTTGAAGGGGTAGTGGTCAAGCTAAAACCTCCAGAACCCTCTCTGTCCAACCAGTGTGTTTCGTGTCCCTGCCCAAATAGCTGACACACACACATACTTTAAGATATGAGTTATATACAAACACACATACACTCCTGGGGAAGGCTGGCACAGGTTCTCCAGCTATGCCCCTTCTTGCAAGTCTATAAGGTAGTACTAGCTGCCACCAACCACTATCAGCTACTTAAAAGGGCCTTACCAAAGGGTGTCCAATTATTACTGTGAAATATTATTATCCAAACAGTAAGTGTGACTGAGCAGAAAGACCATTGGAGTGGCTTTGTACAGTATCACCATATACAGGCAATGTAATCTTGAGCTTAAATTATCTCTTCACAAAACAGCCACAGTTGAAAGGTTTAAAATATTTGCTAAGAAATAATAACAACACAAGACAATACTTCTTACTACACAGTGCTAGTCAAGAGTTCAGAGATCACAGGAAAATGCTTAAATAATACAGTAGAATAGTTCTGACATCAATACAGAAAAACAGCTAGACTAAACTTACTATTTTCTATCTATATATAAGAGCAATCACAGTTCTAAATAAACTTACATATAGAGCAAAGCAGAGTACTTGTGAGTTGTTGTCAGCTTTAGAAAAAAATCCAAAATGCTCTCTCTCTGTCTCTGAGAAAGTCCTTTAAACTGATAATACATACTGCTGACTCATTTTAGATTACATCATTCTTAACACTTCTCTGGTTTCCCGGTCTAACAGAAACTCTACATTTACATTTCTTAATAAGCTTACACCTGGTCAGGAAATCACATCAATTAAAGACATATATGTAAAATCTAGCAATTAACTCTAGTCTCAAAACAATAGAAAGAATCTGTTGGTTCAGACACCATGGTTCTGAGCCCTGAGATCAGTCATAAAATGCTTGACTTATCACCTTTCTTACAGCAGAGTGCACTGTCGTTACATTTTTGCAGTTCAACATCCAATACAGTCTTCTCACATTTAGGAGAACAAGCCTATGGCTTTATTAATATTTTCAAAGACATAGAATTATCTACAAAATTCTATCTAGCTAGGCTGGCAGCCTTCACATATCTTCACAGGAGGAGATAAGGTGATCGGCCCGGTCGATGTGCATGCCACTGGTAGAAACAGACAGGATATACAAAGTAGTGGCAAATTACATTAATAAGCATCAGTGTACATTACAGCACAGAGGTATTCCTTTTTTATTTTTTGTTGTTCTTTTAGTTTTCTCCTCAACAGTGGGGTGGGTCCTTTCCCAAGGGATTGGGAGGGTGCTTGTGTTCAGGACAACTTCTGTGATATGTCTGTTGTAAAATGTAGCAGTGATGTAGCCTGAGGGACCTGTAAAATAAAGTTGAGAGGTCATCAGAAAGAGCAGAATAGATGAGTTTCTACTATGAGCTGACAATACATACAACAATGCAAATGTAGCAGTAAAGTTTTGAACAATGTAGCCTAAAATATAATATCTTGATTAATCTACCATGCTACAAACCATTTTAAATATTAACATACATATCAATATGGCATTCACATATATTAGCCAATATGCAAACACTGTGTAGTTATGTGCATTACTGCCAGTTTCAGTTCAATGTGCTAGGTTATAGACACAATTCCTAGGATAGTGTAGTTGTTAAAAACAGTAAAATAGACCACAATTCTTACAGACTAGGGTAAGTTCTGTGACCACTAGCAGATTGCCTACAACCCCTATTGAAAGCTATAAACCAGGGTAAGCACAGATATACCTCGGATATGGATTTAGTCGTTAGAAGAGGTAATGGTAATACATTAACAATTTAGTATTTCCTAACAATACAGTCAAGTGTACCAGTGTCCTCAATATACTGGTTGAGTCAATTGCATCACATGCTCCTTAACCAACAATAAAAGCTAATAATATAAATAGTTTTACAGCACATCAGTCTATAATGTATACCTTTACATCTATGTACCAAGTTTAGCTGTACTATGAATAACACAAAAAATCTTACGTGGCGAGCACACCAACTGAGGGAAAGCATTGGCTTCTTACACAGGGGATCAAGATTTAAAAATGGCACCAGACAGATAAACGCCTATTAGTAACCTATGCCTGAAGTTTGCTGCTCAGTGGGGGTTTATTGGGTATTAGGACTATAATGAAATTGGAGAAGTTTAGTGACAGGAAACCCCTCTTGTAGCTATAATATTGAGAGCAGTATCTCTGAAACCCGTCCACCAAATACTACAAAAAAAAAAAAGCTATCAGCAAGTACTGATTGCACTGCTCAGTAATGGGGTAACAACACAGGCAGATAACTACTATTATTCCAGTGTGTTTGGACAAAAAGGAACCAAAGATTAGTGTTTATAGCGCTGCTGTCTGATTTTGGATTTAACTATGTATGTAATAAAATGAACACACTTTCCCACTTTCAGTATTACAGTGGATACAATGGTTGAGTGCTCTGTTTCTATGTTTAGCTAGATGCAGTAGTGGAGTGCTCCGATTTCTTATGGATTGTAATGCTCTGCTTACATGGTTAGCACGGTGTAGAGTGAGAGAGCATCAAAGGGTTTCTGTGCAGTTAGCCTCTATATTGGTATTTTCTAATAAGGAAGGAGGTTTCAGTTTATAGCGCGCTTTAAAGGCTGGCAGGGTTAAGCAATGGAATTTGCGTCACTCTGAAGCATACAATGACCTGCATGAGGGGGCCAGGTGCAGGCCATGAGGAATTGCTGGTGGGGGAGAGAGATAAGGTGATTGGCCCGGTTGGTGTGCATGCCACTAGTAGAAACAGACGGGATATGCAAAGTAGTGGCACATTACTTTTAATAAGTGGCAGCATACATTACATCACACAGTTATTCCTTTCTTAGTTTTTTGTTGTTCTTTTAGTTTTCTTCTCAACAGTGGAGCTGTGTCCCTTACCAAGGGATTGGGAAGGTGCCAATGTTTAAGACAACCGCTGTGATACATCTATTGTAAAATGCAGCAGGGATGTAGCCCAAGGGAGATTACAGCACACAGTTATTCTTTTTGTTTTAGTTTTTTTGTTCTTTTAGTTTTCTCCTCAACAGCGGAGCTGTGTCCTTTACCAAGGGATTGGGTGGGTGCCGGTGTTTAGGACAACTGCTGTGATGCAGCTATTGTAAAATGTAGCAGAGATGTAGCATGAGGGAGGTGGAAAGCACACCAACAAAGGGGATGCATTTGTTTCTTACACAGGGGATCACGATTTAAAAATCTAAAAATATATTGCTCAGATGTGTTATCTAAAGTCTTGGCACTTGCACCTTGTGCCACAGAGATAATGTAAACTATTGGGAGGGTGGCCTAATGGTTAAGGTGTTTGCCTTACAAACACAAGGTGCAGGGTTTGAGTCTCACAAGGGATAATTGGCTAAGCTTCAAATGGCTCGAAAGGGCAGTTAGCTTAGTACTAACCTATGAACCTATAATTTGTAGCCTGGATTTGAACCTTGCATTTCCTCTCCTGCTTTTCCAAAGTTAATGCATTAACACCCTGTACCACTGAGAAAGGTAAAAAGCTGGCCCTGTCAATGTATGTAAGCACTGTTGTCTGACAGACCAAGCATTTTGTTTTGTAAAAGGAGCAATAAATGTATGAAATGAATGCACATAAAATAGAAATTATGTCATAAACTCAGAATATTATGTAGAAGGCAGGAAAAAAGAAGTATGTCTCTTTCTAGTAAAAATGGTTAAGGAAGAATATCATTATTAGAGAAATGCAAGATAAATATGGGAAGTAAAAGACAAAACAGAAAGACATTATGAGACTGACTACAGAATATTACTGGAAGAAATACAGTACCAAAAACAGATTGAATATTAAGTTGTGGAAAGTGAAGAAAATAACTAGTGAAGTATATAAATCTTAAAGGGAAATACTACATTATGTGAGTTAAAGAAATGTATTGGGATTAGTAAAACAAGGTTTAGTCTCTGGTTAGATGGCATTGGATATGGATTTTATAAAAAAATAGCTGACTGGCAGTTTAAACTTTTCTTGATGGTCTTAAATGAATGGATGATTGATGTTTTTGTAAATCTGAAATCTGTGGAGGTGTGATAATGTTATGGAAAAAAAAAACGGAAAAACAAATATAGACGACTGGAGATCTTTTACTTTAAACAACGTCAATGACAACATTTTCATGAAAATTATCCAGATAAGATTTGTTAATGTGATAAAAGAAGTTGTCATACCGAGAATATAAAGTGTAAGGGGAAGATGAAGTCAGGAAAAGTCAATTTTGTTGAGGGAGATGGTGGATGGCATATAAAGGAGAAGAACCGATGATTATGGTAGCAGATATAAACTAAGCATTTGATAGTGTATAGTATAGTATAATGTATTATGCAGATAAGTTGTAGTATACACTATAACATATTATGGCAGATACTAGATGATTATGGAATTCCAAGAAAAAATATTGAAATTATTGCAGTCTGCCTACAACAGTATAATAAAAAATGAAATGGCTGAATGAGTGATAACATTGAAGTTCACTGTGGCATCTGATAGGGCTGCTCAATGAGCGTACTGTTTACATTGTTAATGAATACAGTGGGAGGTGAAACACAAAACAGTATGACAGAAGCTGCAAATCTGATGTGTCAAAAAGCTAAAATACTTATATTTTTATCCTATGCAGATGGATGCATAATCACAGCAGAAAATATAGGCTGGATGAAAGAAGTATTGATAGCAGTGGAAATTATATGGGCCGATATTAGTTTACAATTAAATAAAGAGAAATGTAGAAGTTTAGAGGGTGGGGGTAAAATACAGGGAATTTATTTTTCTAGAAAAGAAATACCAGGTTTAGAAAATATAATATAATTTAAGACCAACTGAAGGAAATAGTAGAATAGCTGACAGGTATGTAATTTTCTGGAAAACATTTAAGATAAGCTTCAAGAAAAATGTATACTTAATAAATTTTGTTGTTTTAGGTAAAATTGTTTACATGGTGTATGTTTTCATGTTAACTGCAGAAAATTATATTATAATTTGATATTTCATTTGAAATGGGGATCCAGTTAAATCCTGAAAAAGGGGGATACTGTATTTACTTGACAAGTAAAGAAAACTGGAATTAATAAATCTGACAGTTTATTTTGTATCATTACACTTGTACTGCATATTAATATCAAGAGGAGGTAAAGGGATTGTCTCACAAGTTCTGAGAATAAAATATGAAATTGCCACCATAACATTTGCAAGCAAACACATCCTAAGGGTTATGCTACTCAATGCCAGAAGTATAAATCTCAAAATGCACTCGCTCGAGTCACAACTTAAACTGGAGAACATCGACATCTGTGCAGTAACAGAGACCTGGTTCAAGGCTCCTGAGAGCACCCCTGCACTACCAGGCTACAATGCATATCATACCTTTCGGCCCCTAAATCTGGACCTAAGCTCTAAAGGTCGTGTTGACCGACGCCAAGGCAAAGGTTTATCCATCTTCATAAAAGATACACACAACTCCAGACTAGTTGCCCAACATAACGCATCAAAGATACTTCAGGTACAACTAACACTGGATAAAACTGCAATCCATGTTGTAACCTGCTATAGATCCCCCAGAATGTCCCAAGACTCCCACTCTGCATTCCTGAACACTCTGGAAAACATCAAGGTTCATCCTAATACCCTTATACTGGGAAACTTTAACTACCCCTCCATTAGCTGGGACAACTACTCCTGTTCAAACTCATTTGCCCAATGTTTTCTAGAATTCATTAATTCCAAAGCCCTGGACCAACTCATCTGCACCCCCACCAGAGGTAACAACATTCTTGACCTGGTTATTACAAACATGAGGGATCGCTGCTCTACACCAATAATCAACCTCTCCCTAGTTAGATCTGACCACAAGTTAATCACCATCGATATCCAAATCCCACCCCCACCCCCCAAAAAGGAAACCACAGTGAAGAACTTCTCCAAAGCTTATTATGAGCTTCTAAAGACAGAAGTGGCAAACTTCATGTCACCCATGGATTTGGGGAATGGAAGTATGGCTGCTGAATCATACTACAAGGCACTGTATGAGCATTTATACAAGTGCATGGATTGGACCATACCAAACAGAACCAAGACGCTGTCCTCCAAAAAAAGGGAAGCCAGTCTGGTGGACCATTGCCATAAACAAACTCTACAACAGAAAGAAAAAAAACTGTTGCAGAAAAGGGCAAAATCCCAAGACTGGAAAAATTCCCTTGTAAATCTCAGCAAAAAACTGAGATCCCTCATCAAATCCACCAAAGCTAGTTATGAAAACAAAATTGCTACAGATACTAAGGACAACCAAAAGGCATTCTTTAGTTATGTTAAGAATCTGCATAACAACATGCAGATTTGCTCAGTTACTGCACAACAGCACCACTTATACTAAACTGACTGATATTGCCAATATCTTGGCAAACAGGTTTAGTATAAACTTTACCCCCTAAATGGTCCATCCCAATACCCGAGGAATGCCAAGTCCCTATTATCACAACTGCACAAGTAGAAACTGCATTGACCAAAGCCAAAAATACAGCTTTCATGGGGCTAGATAATGTACCGGGATGTGTCCTACATGAGTTACAAAAGGAACTGGCACCACGCCTGAGTGCCCTGTTCAACTACACCCTCACTTCAGGCTTTGTTCCCACTAAATGGTGCACCACTACAGTCATACCACTCCATAATGGGGGAGTGACTACTGACCCTGGTAACTACCACCCCATCAACCTGACGAGCCTGATCTGTAAGGCTATGGAGCACATCATTATGGATCTTATAAATAGGGATATAGGAAACCTTCAAACCCTGGACCCCACACAGTTTGGGTTTGTAAAGGGAAGATCATGTCTGCTCAATCTGACAGACTTCTTTGAATCTGTCATCAGAGTGGTGGACAAAGGGAAGGCTCTCCACACAGCCTATCTTGATCTAGCCAAAGCCTTCAACACCATCCCTCACTCTGGAATCATTGCTAGACTCACTAATCTGGGAATTAACCACTATGTCACAAGATGGGTTGCCAACTGGCTCACTGACAGAACCTACATGGTGAAAGTGGCAGACTCCAAATCTGACTACCAGGCAGTCACAAGTGGAGTCCTACAGGGATCGGTTCTGGGTCCTCTCCTGTTTGGCATCTACTTCTCTAAAGTTCAAGCCAACACAAAGGGAATCTGGTTAATGAAATTCATGGATGACTGCAAACTGGGAGCTATTATTGATTATCAAGCTGATGTAGACATCCTACAAAAAGGCCTCACGGAGACCAACGGCTGGTGCCAGAACCATGGCCTTAGGCTCAATGCTAAAAAGTGCATCTTCATTCCTGTCGAGAAAAAACACAGTGCCCATAAACTACCATATTGAGGGCAACCCACTTAACTTTGAAGGTGTGATAAGAGATCTAGGGACACAAATATTAGCAACCTCTCCTTCGACAACCATGTTGTCACTGTCATTAGGAAGTCATTCTATGTGGCACATCTTATTACAAAAGGTTTCTCATCCAGGAAGAAAGAAGTCATAATCCCACACTACTCATGCCTCATTAGACCCATTATAGAGTACAATGCCCCATTTGGCATGTACCTCACTAAACACCTCCAGCAGCTGGAGAGGCCACAAAAGTTCCTCATAAAGAGGATCTTAGGACTCAAATATGTGCCTTATACAGAAAGACTCAAAAAACTCCAGCTTTACTCCGTCTCATATCGCCTACTTAGAGGTGATCTCTGCTTGACATACAAAGCCATGTCTGACCCAGTATTGCTAGACATGCTCATCTGAAAAAGTCACAGTCCCTCTGTGCTACATGCTCCAAAAACCTCAACCTCATCACCACATTAAACAGAACCTGCTGGAGGGACAGGTTCCAAACCCAGAGACTTCCCATACTCTGGAATAAACTCCCCATTCACATCAAGCAAAGCACCTCACTAGCCCTCTTCAAGAAAAATCTTGACGAGTGGATGGGTAATAGGAAATTTACCCCGGGGATCACTCCAATAGACTTGCTTGATAGAGGCACAAGGAACTAACATCTGGCAGCCAGATGACTGGGAATATTCTTGGGCTAGGCTTGCATTGGCTCCAAGGCCGTTAGCTTAGTACTAACCTATGAACCTATGAACTTAAGTTCTTGGGGAAACAATGCACATTTATAGGAAAATTCCAATAGAAAATGAAGAAATACAGAAATATTCAGAAAATATTAATGAAGAAATTAAATATAATAAAAGTTATGAAAAATAAAAGGGCATGGTATAATGAAATATTGTATAAGATTTATATTGTTCGTCCTTGGGAAATTTAGAAAATTAGAAAATCAATGCAAAATCTCAAAAGAGATGTAAAGTATTTGACAGTATATCAAGACTTTTCTAGAGACATTCTTTAAATAAATTGCCTGCAAAGGGAAGTGTGAGGTACAAAGCTATAACTGAAAGTGCATGTTTTTGTTGTAAACAAACTGAAACTGTAGAACATGTATTTTTGTAATGTGAAAGAGTGAAAAGTGTGGAACAAAGTGCTCAAAGAAAAGCTACTTGAAAGACTTATTAACAAAGAACACATAAACATGGACATGATTCTGTATGGACATTACCAGGAGCAAGGACAAAAATGTGCTGGAAAAATAGACAGTTATTTGCTATATAATGGATTTTATGATATGCTAGGACAAATGAGATTCTTTTTAACAAGAAGTGGATTTTGTCTTACATATAAAGAAAAATAAGATTGTGGTTATGCCAGAAAGGCTGGGGGTAAAGTTCCTTGGGATCTTTTATATCTACTTGCACTACCATAAACTTGGTCAGATGGGGCCTCTGTATAACGTCTCATACAAAGGATGACACACTCAGGTGTATAACACCCCTTTATGCTACACCGTATTGTCAATGATGGAAAAAAAATGTATCAAACTACCTGGTGTGGGAATATAACCCACAGCCTTCTGCACCAATGGTGAGTATGCAGCCTGTTGGGTAATGCTTATATGACAGCTCCAGATTAAGGTCCCTAACTTTTTTCTTTTTTCTTTTGCCTCAGAACTTGTGATTTACCATTAAATCATTTTTGTGGGCCAAAATCATGAAGCTCAGATATCTTTGTAAAATAAATACATGTATTTGCATCTTTCTGAATACAGAAAGCCAAGTTTAAGGGTTCCTTACTTGGAATTTGCTACTCTTTATTTTTGACAAGAAGCTGCAACCAAATTTGATTAACTCTTCAACAGCAGAGCATAAAATGATTCACCTTCTGGAAGACGGTTGCTAATATTCACATGTTAGGCAGCACACCAGCCAGCAAACAGCTGTACTTTGATAACTGTATTTCTCAGCAGAACACTGGTAACTAGAATAAAAAGGAATTGGCATATTTTTCATAAGGTGATTAGATTTAAGTAGTACCTTATTTTCATATTAAGATCTTTTTTGATTAAAAGTTATATATATATTTTTTCAATAATAATTTTTATTGTTTTCTTATATTCCATACAAAATTAAAATAATACAGAAAATTAAGAAAAAACTACCAACTAATGTAACTAACACTAACTCCATAACATATATACAATATTTACATAAATTCTTCCAAGTAACACACTGAATTATACACAAAGAGTATAAAAGTAGTTAAGATCAATTGGAGTAATAAAAAGTTGCTGTTACAGAGTCTCTTAAAAGTGTAGAAATTCTTGCTAAATTCAAATATAAGATGTTAGGCTAATACAATATTAAATACTTGTTCCCATATTTTTGGATTGTTAATATTTTTATTATGTTGGTTCAAAAGTAGTTTGTGAGCTACTATATGCCTTATTGCTAATACTCTAAAATTATTCCATGATGTTTTGGATGGGTCCAACCAATTAGTAGCTATGTATAGCTTCATTAATAAGAAAATGTTGATTAATACAATACATTGAGATTTAGAAAATTATTTTGGGGGAATACGTAAAATCATGAATTCCCATGACAATGTTGAACTTTGGTAACCCATCTTCTGAAGTTGTATCTTAAGTGAGTTCCAAAGTTTGTATATGCATTTGCAACTCCAGAACATATAAAGAAGATCAGCAGATTGATCCTTGCAGTATGGACAAACTGGTGAATTTTTGGAATTAAATTTATGCAGGCTAAGGCGTGTATAATACGCATTATTCCATATCATCAACTGGGTATAAATCAGTTTTTGAAGAGAAATAGATTTTATAGTCAAGTCGATTGCTTTTATCATATGACTGTCTTCTATCTCTGGCATTTTCTCTTTCCAGTATTTTGACACAAGAACTTTATCTTGGAATTTAAACTCCTTTATTAAATTATTTGCTGCTGTTATAAATTTAATATCTTGTTGAAGAGCTTGCCACAAATTCAAGCATTTAATTATATTCTCTTCTCTGGGTTTAAAATTTTTAAAGTAACTTATAGAAAGTTCCCTAATTTGTTTTACAATAACGAGATAATTTTTAGGTAAATTTAATACTTTTCTTATCTGACTAGCCGAGAGTTTAAGAAGTGTATAAATATCTGTTAAAGTTAAGTTGATTATTAAGGGGAATTCTTTAAGATCAATTAATTTATTGTTTATTCTCAGGTTAGGGTTTCTAAGAAAGGGTTGATAAGCCATCATATATTGAGCAAGATCTAATGATTGAAATAAAGTTTGTAGGGACGTTACATATAGTTTAATGTGATCCATTAACCCATATAGTTTCAAAGTTTCTTTACCTAAAAAGGGTATGGCTTTAGGATTAATATTCAAATGTAAAATATATTTATAATTCAGAACTACCCAGGTAGGCATCCATTTAGTGCTAGTTATATTATAATTAGCGATTCTTAGAAGCCTGTTTGAATTTACTATAAAATAGTAAGTTTCAAAATTTGGTAACTCCAATCCACCTCTATGTTTTGGAGTCATTAATTTTTCATATGAGATCCTTGTTTTCTTTGGCTTTAGCTAATTCTTTGTGAATTCATTTAAAAAATGTTTAAAAAATGTTTTTGAAATTACTACCTGAGCAGATCTGAAAATATATAATAATCATGGTAATATATTAATTTTGATAACTGATACCTTTGATAATACTGGTAGTCGTAGATTCTTCCATCTCCCCAAATCAGATACTATTTGATCCCAAACTGTTTTAATATTGGTAAAATAAAAATCCTTATCATCCGTAGCGAAGCCAATACCCAAGTATTTAATATTATCTTTACACATTATTTGTCCCACCAGAGGCAACAGTGAAAAGGGTTTGGGAGTTCTCAATGGGAAAATACTAGTTTTTTTTAGATTAATTTTATAGTTGGAAACTTCTGAAAAATTCTCTATTGCTTTTAGTAACTTTTTAGTGTCTGAGACTGGAGTTGTACAATAAATATTCGGGTCGTCTGCGAATGCTGCCATTGATATTTTTGTTCCGTAAACTGGTGGGGCATTGTGGTATACATTCTGTTTAATGTATAAGAATAACGGTTTGATGTATATATTAAATAATAAAGGCGACAGAGGACAACCCTGACGTGTTCCATTTTTGATTGGTATTCTTTTAGAAAAAATTCTGTTTATATATAATGTGGTGTAAGGATTACTATACAGAATTTTTAACACTTCAACAAATTCATGAGATATATTAAAATATTGTAAAATTTCAAACAAAAAGTCTATATCAACCCTGTCAAAAGCTTTCTGTGCATCAACTATAAGCGCATGCATGTTAAGGTTCTTCTGTTTAGCATAAGCTATTAAAGTATTTAATGTAAGTGTATTATCACTAGTTTGTCTATTTGCCATAAAACCAGCCTGTTCCCTAGATACAATATGATGCATAACTTTTTTTTAATCTATTAGCTATAATAGAGGTTAAAATGTTCATATCTACATTTATTAATGAAATTGGTCTATAATTGTCAGGGTTTTGAGAATCAGAATTAGGTTTAGGTATAAAAATAGTTTTTGAAGCATTGAGATGGGGATCATTAATTTTGTTCTTCATTATATAATTAAATACATGTGAGAGTATTTTGCCAAAGATATTGTCAAATTTCTTATAGAATTCCACCATCATACCATCAGGACCTGGTGACTTATGCAATTTCATATATTGAATTGTACATATCACTTCTTCTTCAGATATCGGTTTAATCAAATCTCTTTGAATACTGTCCTCTATTCTCGGAAATTTAATATTTTGTAAAAATTCCTTGCTAGTTCTATAGGGGGATAAATCACTGTGCTCACCATATATACTAGTATATATCTGCTCAAAAACATTTATGATATCTTCGGTTTTGAAATAAGTTGTATTTCTAAAATGTATTTCTGAAATTTGTACTGCTGTTCTCGACTGATTAATTATCCTAGCTAATGCCCTTGATGGTGTTTGCACATGATTGGCATACCTCACTAACATCCTATGTTCCTGAAATGTCAAGTTGCTATTTTGTATTAAGAAGAGATATTTTTGACATTTAAGTAATTCCACCTCTGTTTGAGTATTAAAATTTTGAATCAATTCTTGATCAAGTGTCTTAATTTTAGCTTCCATTTTTTGAATATCTCTATTTTGTATTTTTTTATAGTATGAAGCTTTTTGCAAAAAGATTGCTCTTATTTGTGCTTTAACTGTCGCCCAATCAATGTCAGGTACACCTTGTTGTTTCTTTATTCTATCTAATAACTCTTTAAGATGACCTATAATTTCATGCAGTATTTCCTCCTTATTCAACAAATTTAGGTTAAGAGACCAGTTAAAACCTCTTTGTCGCTGGGCCTCCATTGGATCTTTAGCTAAACTTAATGAAATTTTCGAATGATCTGACAAGTAACGTGCATGTGTAACAACTAAGGGTCCCAGGTTAACCATTATTCTTGAAATCAAAAAGAAATGTATTCTGGTCCACATTTTATGACACGTGGAATAAAAGGTATAATTATTTATACTATTACCAGTATTTACATACTGAGTAGGATCATATAGTTGAAAGTCTTCCTTAACATCACTTAATACTGATACCACTTGTTTATTAAATGCTCTTTGTGGACAAGATCTATCCAACTTTGGATTCTGATAAGAATTCCAGTCTCGTCCAATAATTATATAATATTTATCATATTGCATCAAAATTGGATATAATGATGTTATAAATAGATGCTGGTCATTACAGGGTGCATAAACATTTAACAATAAAATAGGTTTATCAAACTGGGTAGCTAAAAGAACAACATAACACCATCTTCCATCTTTATCTGCCTTAGAGTCCAAAATCTTTCCCTTATAATTATTTTTAATAATTATAGCTACCCCAGCACTGCTAGTTTTACCTTCTGAGGCTATTACTTCTCTAATCCATTTTCTTTTTTGGATATCAACCCATTGATCATTAGTTAAATGCATTTCTTGAAGTAATATAAACATCGTCTTAGCCTGCAACAATAAGTGTAAAATTAACTTCCTCTTCTTTAAGCTCTGGAGTCCTTTAATGTTCCATGAGTCCACCTCCCACATTCAAATAGTTGTTCTAAAGTAAAAGTTTAAAAGGGAAAACAAAAAGGAAAGGTAAAATAGCTTGAAAAACATACATAATTTGGAAGCATTCTTGACATCCCGTCCTATACCAGTGCCTATCCACTCTAACCCCGGACCAGTACATACATAGGTCTTGCATAACATAGAAGACTGAAAGGGTCAAAGAAACACAAAAACAAAAAAATCTTAATTTATAAAACCTTAAACACATCCTATAGTAAAGACATATATTAACTAACCTAACTATTACAAAGTCTATTTTAGACATTCCCTAACAAACACTACTGTTGTCTACATCTTGGATTAGTTGTTATTGAAAAAAGAAATCATATTAAAGATATAAATTACTGTAACAAAACTTTAGTAATTGTGATTAGCACGCTATATATACATACTAACCTCACCTATATACTCATAAAATAACATTTGAAAAAATACAAGTTTAACAAATGGACAAGTTTTCCTTCTATTATAGAAAAAAGCTAAGTTATAACCATATGTAAAAACACACATACCTTAAACAAACATTTTCCTTATTTATACATTATAAACTATTGCTATTTTCTACTCATATAAACTAATATGTAAATAATGTAATATATAGCTATCATCCCTGAGTAAAAGTATAAAGGTTAAATTAAATATTATAAAGTTGCAATATGTACTAAAACCTCTATATTTAACAGTACTGCATACAGCCTTTTAATCTACTATATATGACAGGGTTTATATTAGTAACTAACTAACCAGTGTTTAAAAATGTTCCTATGTGCTTAAATTAACAAAACAGTACATTACTTGATGTTACAATGTCCTTACAAGGTTAAAAATCAGTCCTGTCGGGTTTCTAAGCCTAGAAACCATGCAGAATACTCGCGATGGGGGACCACTATTACAGACAGACTTCCGGAAGTGCCACATCGAAATCTGTCCCCTCAACAGTCCTAAAGGCATTTCCTGCCTTCTCGTCGATGCAGACAGCTCATGGAAGCCATAAAACTTCGGAAAATGATTGCAGGTAGCCGAAAACAGCAAAAAACAGCAATCCTATTAATCCAGAAGAGGCCTAAAGTGTTTCAAAAGAAGACAAAGGATTACCCAGACCTCGAGCCACAGTAATCAGCAAATCTGACCTCAGGCAGCCTGATAGTCCCAACGGAAATACAGTTCAAGTCTCAGAAGCAGGTACACTTTTAAAAACCTTCAGAAAAGTAATTTTTGCTTCATTTATTGCAGAAACAGAATATTTAATCCCAGCTACTGTGAATGTTAATGAATTAGGATATTTCATTTGAAATTTAACCTGTTTATCAATGAGAAATCTGCAGTAAGGAAATAAGGACTGTCTTGCTTGTCTGATTTGCACAGGTAAATCTTGAGCCAGAGAGATTTTGTTGTTTTTCCACATGATACTTCCACCACTTTTTTTAACAGTTACCAGTATTCTGTTAACATCCTGGTAGTTAAGAATTTTAACATATACAGGTCTTGGAGTATTAGAATCTTGTTGTTTTCTCAAAGCTCTGTGTGCCCTTTCAATAATGATTTGTTTTACCATGTCAGAGTCATTTAAGATCACTGTAAATATTTGTGTTATAGATGGGATTAAGTTATTATATTGCACCGATTCTGGAATTCCTCTAATAATGATGTTATTTCTCCTGGATCTTGCTTCTAAGTCAGTAATTTTGCTTTGAATAGCTTGCATATCCAAATCATGTATACTTGGTTTTTTTTGCTAGTAGATTTAGTTTGTCTTCATTTTTAGAAATCCGAGCTTCAGATTTTTCCATTCTTTCAAGTAGTTGGTTGCAAGAGTTTCCAAACATTTGTATTTGGCTAGTTAATTCTTTCAGAGCCTCTTGAATGGGTAATAAGGCAGTTTTGATGTCTTCCATATTTAGTGCTTGATCTAATTTAGTTTTAGTCTCTGGCTTTTGTTGTTCTTGTAGTTTAGTAACTTTTTGCCTTTGAGAGATCACATCTTTTTCCGGTGACCGTAGTTCTGAAAGTTTTGTTTTGGTAGTGGTTGTGTCCATATTTTTTTCCTCTTTCGACATCTTTGTCCAGTACAGAAGTATAAAGTATATAGAGCACACGGTGCCTTTGTTTGATTTCCTTGTCAGAGCCAGCTAATCTATTATAATCCTGTTGAATAATGTATTATTTTTCGGATTTTCTTCTTCCTACAAGGTAGTTAGATGAAGTTGTAGTTGTTTTATCGAAGATTTAGTGTTAAAAAGTTCCTAGTATCAATTTAAAGTTTAGATTTCCTCAGGGTATATACAGAGATGTAGTTCAGCAGTGTTCACAGAATGGCAGCCATCTTTTTAACAAAAGTTATATTTTTTAATATCACCTTAGTTGTTGAATATAGTTAAGGACACAAACCTACATACAAACATGAAACCATAACTATTTTGATGTAGATGCTTTTGAAATTTACAAGCATGGACTTTTTTGGTGTTTATCCTTCATTGATTGAACCACACATTACTGTAAACACAGGAAAGCCAGCAGCTGATTGCTTATTAGACATACTGAATGGCAAACCACAGTAATCCATACTTTTCTAGTGAGGGCATACATGTCTTGATAACTGTACAGTCGAGGAGGTCTGGAGTAGATAGTTTCAGGGTGGTATGCCTCACAATATTTATTCAGGCATAGCAGTATGATTTTAGCCCACAAATTTAGCCTTGTGTCTCTTAAATTTGCGGCTGTTATTCATAATAATAATAATAATAATGTCAGACCCATTTAGAATCATATAGATTATAAAGTAAGTGGACTAAGCATATACAAATATTTTATCAACTGTAACGTGTCTAATGTCTAAAGTGCTTCTATAGTGAAAATAAGGATGTGCTAGTCTTTCTGACCACATGTTATGATTTCTAATGACTATTGTTACAAATGTTAATGATCAGAAGAAGAGAGGCAATAGCTGATACTATAAACTAATGGGTGATAGTGTATTGCTGAGTCAAAAAATATCCAGCACAAGGGAAAGGTGAAAAAATATATGGGAAATTTATTGTGGCAAATCCCATAAATACAATAAAAGCAAACCGGTTTCGGCTAGAAAGTTATAGCCTTCTTCAGTGCATCAAAAAATCATTCATTCGGGCAAACCCTTACAGCTGCTTATATATATATATATATATATATATATATATATATATATATATATATATATGTGTGTGTGTGTGTGTGTGTGTGTGTGTGTGTGTATGTGTCAAAAACCTGATCACATAATTGAAATAATCCATCAATTGGTTCAGACCAGAACTAACTTAACTCATTCAAGCCTGGTTTGAATAGAGCACCTAACCTAATAATCCAAGCAGATTTTTAGTTTAGTAAATTATGCCATCCAGCTTTACATAACCTATTC
The DNA here is from genome assembly GCF_019279795.1 of Protopterus annectens. Taxonomy (NCBI): domain Eukaryota; kingdom Metazoa; phylum Chordata; order Ceratodontiformes; family Protopteridae; genus Protopterus; species Protopterus annectens. The sequence goes on from NC_056733.1 coordinate 227,531,681, forward strand.
ATATGAATTTTGTCTATTATGGTAAAGGTGAATTTAGCAGTTTTATGTGTTAGAGTGTGTTTATATAGGGCATTGGAAACCCTTTTATTTCTTATTTCACTTAGATTTTCAACGATTCTATGTCTGAAGGGTTTGGATGTTTGTCCAACATAAAATGAAGAACAAAAACAAGTGGCCAAATAAACAATCCAATCACTGCTGCAATTTCCAAAACATCTTATTTCATCAATTTTGGATGTGTTACAGCTAGTAAATTCCTTAGTTTGAGATATGTGTGTGCAAGCACTACAATGACCACAAGAAACACATCCTGATAGTATATCTCCAAATAGGGTTTTTGTTGGCTGATAGGCTGACTGTAATGTTTATAATGGATTAGATATGAATTGATAGTTCTACCTCTACGATAGGAAAATAGACATCTGGGGTTGAGCAGCTCACTCAGTTTGTCCTGGGCTAACAAAATATCTCAATGGTCATTTATGATGTTTTTAAATCTATTGGTATTGGTCCCAAAAGTAGTAACTAGTCTGATTGGTTGTGGAGTATGATTTTCAGGCTGAATAGTTCTATCCTTGTATTGTAACAGTTGGCACCTGCTTATTTTGATCAACCTGATGTAATGTTCGAATGATAGGATCCTGATGATATCCTCTGGCAAGTAACCTATTAGTTAAATCATCCTGGCAGGCTTTAAGAATTTGTTCGGAGGAACAAATATGTTTGATATGTAGATATTGAGACTTAGGAATATTGTTGATGATGTGGCGAGGATGGTAGCTGGAGGCATGTAACAAGGTGTTCTATTCTGGAAATTTTCTGTATACTTGTGATTCCAGTGTATGATCCTCCTGTCTGGTTATGATGACATCCAAAAATGTTATTTGTCAATATTCAATGTGCAATGTAAACTGAATACCCCACTTATTCTCATTAAGGTACTGTATGAATTCATGCACATATTGTTGATCCCCCCGCCACACCAGCCAACAATCGTCCAGATATCGTCTCCAAATATCAAGCTGGTCCAAAAACATATTATGATTGTCATCATATATTAACTGTTCCTCCAAAAAACCCATAGACAGGTCGGCATAAATGGGAGCAAAAGATGCTCCCATAGCCGTACCACGAACTTGCCTGTATAATTTCCCATGAAAATAAAAAACATTTTTTGACAACACATGTTCAGTTAAAAGTGTGTTGAACCCAGGAGTGTATAGTTGTGATTTGTCAAGCCAGAACTGAATAGCCTGTAGATCTGCCCAATGAGGTATAGTAGTGTATAGGGGAGGTTACATCAAGTGTGCATAGATACCAAGCTGGTTCCAGTTGTGTGTCCTGAATAATATTAAGAAATTGTGTAGTATTCTTCAACCTAGACCTAACCATGGGTAGCAAAGGTTACAAATATTCTGTGAGGAAGGCAGATAAAGGTTCAGTTAATGATCCCCTACCAGATACTATTGGCCATCCTGGAGGACTAGTAGGATATTTATGTATCTTTGGTCGTAGGTATAAATACTGAGGCACGGGATCTGAAACCTTCAGTTGTCTGCAAACTTTCTGACTACTTATGCCTTCCTCTGTTGCTAGGTCTAGGAAGGAATCAATTTATTTTTTAAAATTCGGAGTTGGATCAACTACCATGTGTATATAAAATCGGGGATCAGACAGTTGTTTTTCAGCCTTTGCCTGGTACATGTTCCAATCCATAACCACAATGCCACCTCCCTCATCTGCCGGCAAAATAACTAGGTCATGATTATTACTAAGATCCTGTAATGCTTGTTGTTCTGCATTAGGCAAATTATATCTAGCCAACTGGTATTCTTGAGAAAAGTGAAGATCTTTTAATATACACTCCCTGAAAACTGCAACATGCTTATCCAGGAGGGGCTCAAAATTAGATTTTCCAAAATGGAAACCAGTAGATCCTTGAGTATTTTGTGTATCTGAAAAAATATTTTCAAATTAAGTAATCTACAAAAATCATTGAGTTCATTAACCAGAGCATGTTCAGGTACCACAAAAGTTGGCACAAAATTGAGACCCTTATTCAGCAGTTTAATTTGTACATCAGACAATTGGTATGAAGAGATATTATGTACATTGTTCACTGAGATACAATCTTCAACAGTTGTTTAATACTGTGTGTTTTTTCTATGTTTCCTGCCCCCCCCTGCATTTTTTATGCCTAAAGGGTCTATGTGAGGTTTCCTTTTAGCCACTGGAGATTCTTGGGTAGAAAGGGAGTCTAAATCAGTGGCAGAGGATGAATCCTCCTCAGAGGTACTACTATAAGTCTATGCTGATTTTCTAAGTATTGATCTAGGTATTTTCTTTCTATTGGTTGTTTTGAAACCAGAATCTGAAAACTGCACACTTTTTTGGGTAGCAAAGAGTTTCCCCTTTTCATAATCTGTGATGTCTCTTTGGAATTTTTGGTTTTCTTCTTAACTAGCTGTTCCTTCAGTATTGATAGATCTTTGGTCAAGTTGCTTAAATAGCTATTGAAAAAGGTTTCTATCATATATTTTGGCCTGTTCACAACTAATAGTAACCTCCCTTATGCATTTATCAATCATCCTTTCATAATATGCAATCAGGATGTCTACAAAAAGCATGGATGCTTTATGTTGTGCTAAGGCCCAATTCTGAGAAAGTTGGTCATGTATCTGTCCCACCAGGGGTTGACTCCTAACTCGTAAACCTTGTGGTGTGATGTCCTTAAGCTTGTAAGCTTTGAATAATTTGAGGTGCCAAATATTGGCCCTAAGTGTCCTCATATTTAATGTCAACTTTTGAAATAATAGACCACAAAGATGTTGTGGGTCATCCTTATCTGCAACTGTACTGGTGAAATTGGATGGTTTAAAACCAAAAATCTCTAAATTATCCCTGTCAGCTGATAAACCTTGTAATAGCTTAGTGAGGTCCTTGATGTTTAGTAAATACTAAAAATATATCAGTAGTTGAATCAATTATGTTATTCAACCATCAATTGTAAGTAAAAAATATTGAAATAGATCTAACCCAAAATGAATAACTTTTCAGCCATGGAAAAGAACAAAACTAACACCCAAATTAGACTCTAATAGTGTGCAGAACATGATCCACAACAGGTTATACAAACCTCTGTTATAAGTCACTAGATTTTGGTCCCAATACACCCTTTGTCTAAGGAACATTCCAAGTATATCAAACACCATTAAATGTTGATGTCTTTTAGACCCAAATAAAAAGATTTAACAACCATAAAAATTGGTAGTGGCTGACCTACGTCTCTGCCACCCACTAATGTTAACTGTTAATACATAAAAGCGCTATAAACAGTTCCACCTGATATTAGTTCACAATAAAGTTCTTTAATTGTAAGAACATATACTGGTGGATAAAGGGTGACTGACTTCATCTCTGACACCTTTATAACACAACAGGGTCCTTATACCTTACTAGGCATTACTAGGCATTACTGATAATATGTTTAACCATTGCCTATAGACATATATAATATAACTGCATCCTTATAGGACTGAAAATGGTTTAAATCTTGGGTCAATAAAAGGCATCAAAAATGAGCAAACCTCATAAGTAATTCTCAAAACAGAGGTAGTTGAGGCCAACAAACCACGTGACCCAAAATTATTGAACTATAATGTCTTATTAGTTCCCAGTTTAAACACACAGTAAAGACCATGTAAAGCACTTATTCAAAAAATACAGCAAGTGTATGATAGAGTTAAATAATTTGGATGTAAGTTAGTTTGTATCCTAATATATCCCAATATATCTGTATATTTTAGGACCTCAATAGAGCCATTAAACAACAGCTGATAATAAAAATCTGCATTGTAAAAACAGTATTATAATCTAAAGTAATTCACTTATAGACAATAGACTGCACACTCTATTCATACATATATCACAAGTAAACATAATATCTGTTTGTAAATCGTCCTAGTATACAAAACAGCCAGGATTCATCTAAACATAATAATCCTGAAAAAAGTATAATAAAGTTACAGTTGTAGATGTTTCATAAATCAAAACAGGTTATATCAAAAGGAGTCCAAAATATGATGTGTAAACAATTCCGATGCCCCAGTTCTTCAATAAAGATATCCGGTTATTCAGAAATAACGTAATGTAACATGACATCGTACCATATGTCCAAGCCTCTACACTGAGCCACAGATAGATCCGATCAATAAAGAAAAGTCGCAACCTTTGAATTCAACAAGCAATGTTCGTTGAAAAACAGTTATGTAAAAGTTAGATGTTTCATTCGTAATTCCTCAGTTAGAAAATAAAGATGGCATCCCCGCAGATAGCCAAAAACTCAATGATTTCAAACTAATCCGTTAAAGAGTTATAACAGACCAGGCTTGAATGAGTTAAGTATATATATATATATATATATATATATATATATATATATATATATATATAAGCAGCTGTAAGGGTTTGCCCTAATGAATGTTTTTTGATGCACTGAAGAAGGCTATAACTTTCTAGCCGAAACCTGTTTTCTTTTATTATATTTATGGGATTTGCCACAATGAATTTCAAATATATATTTTTTCATCTTTCCCTTGTGCTGGATATTTTTTGGACTCAACATTACATTGGGTTGATCCATGCACTTTGTCTTCCCTGCGTATTTTTGGTTTGGTCTTCTGATAGTGTATTGCAGCATGGAATTCATTCAACTAATCTTGCTCGTCCGGTCAGGATAAAACAGACAAGCAGTTGTGGGTTCAGTTCAAGCAACTTTATTACACACAAATACATCAGGAATGAGGCTTTGTAGCATAAACTTAAACTTATAAACAGACTGACTACCACATTCATACATGTTAACACTCTGGCTGTTGTCTCAAAATGGCACTGCTGTCTGCATGTTCTCACTATTTATATGCACATGCTTACATCTGGAAATGCTTCTTAAAGGTACATACACGCGCTCCATTCTACATCCTCCCTCTTTGACAAATAGATCATATACTAAATGACAGTACTCAATCACATGCAATTTACAGAAATGATCTTTTGACTTGCAGTTATACAGAACTAATTCTTTGACATGCAATCATACAATATTAGACACATATAAAACAATCATGTCCAGGTTGCTGTGTATTTTATACTAGGTAAATCCAAAAACAGACCACGATCACAAAGAAGTCTCAGTTATAGGGAAATGGAGTCAAAACAAAAACTGGATAAAAAGCAACTTAATAAGTGCTTAATAGAACTTTATTTAACAAACAAAATGAATATAAAATCATAAAATCAAGTGCTTTCGTCTCCAAATATTAGACACTTTATCAAGAAAGAGCATGCCAATTGGATACTACATTTATAATCCAGAAGTTAATTAGTGAACTAATCAGAATCAAGGCTCATGAATAATTAATGAACAATACCTGTTTCTACAATTTAAAGTCATATGTCCATATAAACACATACAATTCATTCAAAACCTTATTATTGTATAATATATAAAATGTAACTCATATAAAATATATAGCAAATGTATATAAATGTATATAGAATGTATATAAAATGTATATAAAATGTATGTATGAATAAATTATGTATATTATATACATCTATAAATAAATCAATTACAGTATATTAAAAATGTATAGAACAAAATATACTATATAATAACATAAATAAATAGTAATAGATATATGTATATATATATATATATATATATATATATAAATTACATAGTAGTAGATGTATATATATATATATATATATATATATATATATATATATATATATATATATATATATATATATTACACACAATTCAATAGCCTCAATGACAGTAAATTTAAAAGAAAGGGTCAAACCTTGCTCTTATTAACGCATCTTTCAAGTCACCAAATCTACATGTTTTGGCCTTATTTCTCAAGTCAGTGATATAAGCTGCAAAAGTTTCACTTGGCTTTTGGTCTCTTGTATAAAATAAGTGCCTCTTTAATGTAGTAGCTGTCTGTGGGTTGCACATTTCTCTAAATTTACGTTTCAAGCACTCAGGGTCCTCTCTTGATTCAGTCAGTACCACAACATGGCGGTTTTCCCCTCTCCTACATATACTGCATGTGCATACGCAAATGAATGCTCTCTTTCAATGGCTTCTGACCCAGCTACTTTAAGCAAAATAAATGCCCTTGTACATGCATCTTTTTCAGAAAAAGCTGCTTGTATGAAAATATCACATCAAATACTCTCCAATTCTCTGCTATATTATGATCAAACACAAGTGGACTAGGTCTGCAAAATGCCTCTGTCATCTCAAAGCATAGTAGTGAAGATGCTTGAAATTAAGTTTGAACATACACATATAAATATATATGCCAGAACGTTATGCCAGTACTTGTAATTATGTGCAATAGCACAACAAACTCTTTGAAATAACTGCACTTTGCCAAATAAATCTCCATAGCACAAGAACACGTTGAAATCACTGTACTTTGTGAAACCACTCCTTATCAATTTAAAAAATACTTTGAAATGGCTGTACTTTGCAAATAAACTGTAGACAGTGGTGGCTGTACTTTGTGAATAAACTGTACACAGTGGATAAAGCTCAGAGTAAAAAACACTTTGAGATGAATGCACTTTGGAAATAAACTGTACACAGCACAAGAGCCTTTCAAAACGGTTGTACTTTGAGAAATATCTCTGTACAGTGTAACAAACATTTTGAAATGGCGGCACTCTGCAAATAAAAGCACACAGCACAACTTTTCAAAATGGCTGTAATTTGACTGCAATTTGCAATATAACTGTTCTTTGCACACAGCAAACTCTTTGAAATAATTGCACTGTAATAAAGCACACACTCTGCAAACACTTTGCACACTCTGAGATACTTTGAACACTCTAGTTATACTTTAAATGGCTTTGGTCAATGCAAAATAGTAGTTTGTACCCAAACACGGTCTTTTACTAAAAACATGTAGTCGCCTTGCTCCTTAAGCTTAATTTTCCCTTTTATTGTACTTGCTATGCCCTTTTAATCTATTTTCATGTTCATTATACTTTTCTTGTGCCCATTTTACTTCAAACATGCTTGTTATGCAAACCAAAGGGAATTCTGAGCCCTATAAGAATATTTATAATAGTTTTAGCAAATACTGTAGTTTTGAAAATTTCATTTAATTAATAATGCATTTTGTGCCTTTCGTTTGATTAATAATACATTTTGTGCTACTCATTTAATTAATAATGCATTTTGTGCTTTACAAATGCTCCGTTTCATTTCCTTCACCAAATAAATCATCTGTGCAAGTTTTTTGTTACCCTAAGTTTGCTTCTGTCCTTTTCTTGTTTGTCTGAGCTCTGTTTCACTCAACCAGCTTAATCTGCCTTCACCTTCAACTCTGCACCTCATGGCTTGAAGAAGTTGCTCTCTTAATCCCGGTTCTGACACCATGTCATTCATCGGGTCAAAATAAAACAGGCAAGAGTTTGTAGGTTCAGTTCAAGCAGACTTATTGCATACAAACACATCAGGAATGAGACTCTGTAACATAAACTTAAACAGACTGAATACCACACTCATACATGTTAACACTCTGGCTCTTCTCTCAAAATCTCACTGCTGCCTGCACTATTTATATGCTTGTACTTACATCTGGAAATACTTCTTAAAGGTACATACACATGCTCTGTTCTACAGCTACATTTTCTGAGTGGTTCATCTTCATCATAACCTCATAGCAGGGTTTTTGTGAAGTATTTTTCCAACATAGTCATGTCATGAGTGCTTAATAACATTGTGGAACTGGACTACTGGAGAGTTACCTCTTCTGATATTTAGGATGAGTGGGAAAAGGAGGCATTACATGTCACAAAGCCTAATTGTGCTGCAGGGCCTGATCAGATCAACTGATTTTCAAGTCTAAAATTAAGGTTTGACTTAATGTCAATTGTACCTATTTTATATCTGAATGGACATGCACCAGAAAGATGAAAAATAGTTATACTATCACCAATATTTAAAGGTGAAGATGTTTACTGTCCATATAGTTTTAGGCCTATAAGCTTAAGAAGCATATCTGGAAAATGCTTTCAGCTGGTACTATCATAGGCTTTAACAACATCTGCAGGGGAATTCTTGAACTCAAACTAAAATGTCTTCACAAAGGGAAAATGATTCTCTACTAATATGATATGTTTTTATCTACCAGTAGTACAGGCTTTAGGTAATAACTTGCAAGTTGATGTTGTGTTTTTAGATTTAGCTAAAGCTTTTGATTCTAATGAAGTGCCCTTCTAATGAATTCCACTGCCCTTCTTTCTTTTATAGATACTATCAACAAAAATCGCAACAATAATCTTCTCTCTTCTGCTCTTTTCATTGATCTCTCAAAAGCGTTCGACATGGTCAATCACTCTCTCTTAACTAACATTCTTGAATCTCTCTCGTTTGATAATCTAGCTATTAAATGGTTTAGATAACATCTTAGCAACAGACAACAAGCAGTCATATGGGAAAACCACATCTCTTCTCTTTTGCCAATTTCCATCGGAGTCCCTCAGGGCTCCATTCTTGGTCCTCTTCTCTTCTCCCTCTTCATTAATGATCTTCATTCTGCTATCCCACAAGCAATCTGCATTCAATATGCAGACGATTCGACCCTTATTTGTTCTGCTCCATCCACTACAGAACTGATCTCACTTACCCAAAACATATTTAATACAGTTGAAACATGGTTCTCGGAACGTTTCCTCCTACTTAATGCCAAAAAAACTAAACTTCTCCTTTTCACCCCCACCACTCGAACCCCCCCATTAAATTTCTCCATCTCCTCAAACACTAACACTATCATCTCACCTGATTCAACAACAAAACTGCTAGGAATAACCATCGACAATAATCTCTCCTTCGATCAACACATTAACAACACCATCAAATTAGTTAACAGAAAAATAGGATCCCTATATCGAATTAAACCTTTTCTAACCCCAGCAACTAGAACCAAAATAGCCCAATCCCACCTCTTATCTTCACTACTATATGCCTCCCCTATTTACACCAACCTTAAGAAAAGCAATCTAACTAAATTAGCAACTTGCTACAACAATATTGCCCGTTTCGCCACTGGTAACCCCTTCAGAACCCACCATTGTCTTAACTTAAAACTTCTAGGCTGGCTCGAATTCCAAAACTACCTGCTAATCCCTCAACTCTCTACTGCCCATAGTATACTATACCAACCTGACAACACCCCAATTCTCTCTCAACTGATAATCCCCTATAATAATCTCAACTGCCTACGCTCATCTCATAAACTGATGGCCAAATCAATTAAGTCAAACAACTTTGCTGGTGACTGTCTTTTCACTAATACAGTAGGTAGATATTGGAATCTTCTACCTAGTGACATAACTCTGACTACATCTTTGCCTCTTTTCAAACAGAAAATTAAACTGTACTTCCAAAACCACTGGATCTGTTCCTGCAGCACACCTGACTAATTTATCTTACTTAGTACTCTTACTCCTCTACTCCTTTCCTCTCTACTCCAACTCCTGTTTCTGATTCTACTACTATTAGAACTTTAAGTATTATACATTTTTCTGTAAAATTGTTTGATTTTAAGAACAGTACATTTCTTTTTTCAGAAAAATGGTTTCATTACTGTTGAATATCTCTCTTGCAATGTTATTAATCCTCATAAGCTGTTTTCTTAGCAATATATTTCTTATGTAATGTACTAGTAGATAGTGAAGCTTTTCTCCTCGGGCCTCTGCTGAAAGTGGACTTGTTATCCAGCCAGACTAGCCCGGTCAACAAATGTAAAATAAATAAAATAAAATAAAGTGGGCAAAATCACAGTTAGAAAATAGACAAGCATGAATAAGAATCTGGGAAAGACTTTCTGATTCCTTAACAATCTCTAAAGTGTCTCACAGGGATCAATATTTAATCTAAACTTTTTATGACAACTATTCTGTTACCCAAAACAATGTGAACTAAAAAATTACTGTCTACAAGACTATTTTGTTCTTTATTTATGAGGGCAGAGATTAACTATACCTGCTTCAGTAACTGAAAATGAACTTATACATCTGGGGACTACTACATTTTGGTAATCTTATGCTATTAACGATTACTTGTAGGTTAGCTATACTGCATTTAAGGAACTTGGTGTAATCATAAATAAACAAAGTTTTGTTATAATGCTAACATAAGTGTTAGAAGGATCTTTTTGTACAATCAAGACCATTCTAAGGACTATTACCTTGAGGGTTAAAAAAATATTACTAGCACTGTACCAATCTGTGATAAGACCACAGATAGATTATTGTTCATGCTTCTGTTTGTAAATAAAATCTGGTACAAAGAAATTGGAACATACTCTGAGATATTATAACAGCTGGGTTCCTGAAGCCCAACTTGTGTGTTTCAGAGCTAGACTTCAGTACTTAATGTTGCTCTCGGTCTACTGTTGTTTACTTTGTGGAGATTTCATTTGTGATTTTAAAACTTTAATAAGATTCTTAGGGAAGGTTTATATTTAGGCTTTTGAAACACTGAGGTGACATACAGAACAGGAAGCTGTATTTGAAAGCTGATAATTTCAATCAATAATCTATGCATCCACAACCCCTCTTTCCCATTTTTGTGCATGGGGTCTGGGTGTCCCTTCAACAGTGACAATCATCTACAGCCAAGATTTACATGGCTGGGTGGCTAGCCCTACCATGGTAATTCTTCCACATCACATAGTCACACTTACAACCATGGCCAATTTATAGCACCCAGTCTACCTACTACATGTCTTTGGAATGTGGGAGGAAACAGGAGCATCTGAAGGAAATCGACTTGAACACAGGGAGAACATACAGACTCCGCACAGAAGGCACCCCAGCCAAGAATTGAACTGGGGAACCTCTTGCTATGAGGCAACAACACTATCCGCTGCACCACTGTTTTTTTTTCAGGTTACAGTGGCACAGATATGGAATAATTGACTGATAGAAACTGGAAGTTCAGATTTTATAAAGGACTAAAACAGGTACTCGTTGTCCTCCTTTCAATGAGGTTTTCCAGCTTTGGCCATGGACCTTTACAAAAGTGCTCTTATATGGACTTATTTAAAGTCCTGAGCGCATAACTAATATCATGACCTAAGCAAACTTTTTCATGGATCACTTTCTCTTATAGGAAGTGCTGTTCCCATAGAAAGAAAATAAGTACAATGGTCACTAAATGAGAATACCCCACCCTCCAAATGAATATTTTCTTTTAAAGTTGATTTACCCTATCAATATATACATCACTTTCTCTCTCTCTCTCTCTCTCTCTCTCTATATATATATATATATATATATATATATATATATATATATATATATATTAAATACATGTGGGGATAGATGCAATGCCTTATACCGTAGGTTTAGGGAATGAGTTTTGTGATGAGTGGTCTTCCTTAAATATGTAGTATCTATAGTACAAGATATTTCATGAATCATGAAAACTAGACCCCCCCCATCTGCTCCATTTTTATGTTTTGTTAATATCACAGTTTCAGTAAAGTTAATTTGTAGTTGTCATGTCTGGGAAGAAATGTCAATTGGACTGGAGAACATGAGTGTGGATTGGGCTGAGATAAAACCAGGAGGAGCCATGGGGTACAAAATGGGCATGTCATCCTAGAGACCAAACTCCCTACTTCACTACATTTACATGGAGTTTTGGAGGCCATATCATGAGAGGAATATCAGAATGCTGGAAGTAATGCAGAAGAAAACCACCAGAAAGATCCATGATACAGTGAGGAAGAAATATGACCAGAGACTAAACAAGCTGGAGCACTTTTCATTTGACAGCAGTACATACAAGAGGTTTGTGATATTGATGCATAAGATCATGTCCAGATGATGTGAAAGGATTATACTGAACTGGATCATAGGATCATAGGAGGTTACTAGGCTATCAGCCTGCAGGTCATTTCAAGCCTAGTCGTTTCATCCCAATGTAATAGCATAGATACTCTAGTCAATGCCCAGGATTGTATTTATTAATGACTGCCCATGTCCAGGAGGGTTGAGGGTACTGTCCCCAGTAAGAATTTAGGGTGCCCCATCCACTAGTCCAGTTTCTTTTTGAACAGTGTCATAGAGGTGCTCTACTTTGCATGAATTGGAAGCCTATTCCAAAGATGTGGCAGTCACTGGGAGATAAATCTGTCCCTCCAGCCCATCCTATTCAAGCTGCAGGCCATATTTAGGTCCCTGGAATGGGTAGCTTTAGTCCTGTTTGATTTAGGGATGTGCAGCAAATTCATTAGGTTTGGGTCAGAGATTGCTCTGTCAGCCAGACATAAATCTCCCCTAAGAAGCCTATACAATACTGAATATAGTGACAGGGAGTTTAGTTGGTCTGTGTAAGGCACATGCTGGAGTCCTTTGATCTTCTTAGTTAGAAACCTCGGAGATCTCTCCAATTGCTGCAGGTGCTTTGTGCGGTACATGCCAAAAGGGGTAGTATACTCAAATATAGGCCTGATTAGTGAGGAGTATAGAGGGATTATAACCTCCTTTTTTCTAGAGGTGATGCCTTTGCTAATCGAGTGTGCTACATAGAAAGCCTTCCTTACTACAGTGGACACATGGTGGTCAAAGTTAAGGTCACAGTCTACTTATGATCCCAGATCTCTTAACCACTTTGTAGGCTCATAGGGTATTGTTGTTAATTTGATAGTGTGAAGGGACATTGTTTTTACCAAAGAGAATGATGATGCATTTCTTTGCATTCAATTTGAGACCATGACTAAAAGACCAGTTGTTGGTCTGTGTAAGATCCTCCTGAAGTACACTGACATAATTTGGGTATTGAATAATTGCAGCCAGTTTGCACTTGTCCACAGACTTGGACAGCCACAACCGCTGAATTTTTGTATGAACTTCTGAGAAGTATATACCTAACAGTAGGAGTCCCAGCACTGACCCTTGTGGCACCCTGCTGGTGACAGGTCTGCTAGTTGATGTGGAGTTACGCACTTTGATCATTTGTGAGCCAGTTGGCAATATATCTTAAAATAAGGGGTTTACATTCAGTTTGCTAAGTTTATTGGTAATTCCCGAGTATGGGATTGTGTCAAAGGCCTTTGCAATGTCGAGGTATGCTGTGTACATAGATTTGCCCTCATCAATGGCTCTAGTCACATTTTCAAAGAAATCTACCAGGTTTAACCGGCAGGATCTGCCCTTGATAAAGCCAAATTAGTGTGGATCCAGGGTTTGGAGGTTGCCTATGTTTTTATTTATGATATTCATGATGATGCGTTAGATGGCTTTACAGATGAGGCTGGTCTGACTTATGGGTCTATAATTCCCTGGGTCTGTTGCTAAGCCACCTTTGTGGAGGAGAATAACTGTTGCTGTTCTCCATTCAGCAGGAACAAAGCCAGTGGCTAGACTGGGAGGAGAGAGGGGGAAGGAGGGGGCATAGGCAGCCAATTGCACATACTAACTGCTTCCTAATTCTGCAAAAGTACCTTTTCGCAGAAAGGGTTGTAGATATTTGGACTAAACTATGACAATGGGTGGTGGACAGGGAATGTATAAAAGCATTTGAGTCGGCATGGAACAGGTATAAAAAATGTTAAGGGAAAAGGCAGGGATGGAAGGCAGGTAGAATGCTAAATGCACTTAAAAAACATCCACATAGGCTTACTGTCTCCTTCTACCATTAAGCAAATGTAATATCATATGATTTAACTCGTAGCCTCTCATTTCATCATCATTCATAAGGTGGGTTCTGTAAAAGTCTAGTGAGAACATGGTCTGTCTTCCCATCCTGATGCAGAAGATATGCTCACTAAAAGCATTAGGAAAGACATGGCTTCTCCTGCTGTCATGGTACAACATCTGGGACAAAGAAAGAGACATAAAATATTTTCACTTTTTCATTTTAATCAAAAGTAAAAGGAGAATTTGAAATGCTCACACATGTCCCTATTCCCCCATCACCACCATGACAAAGCAAAATGTAAAGAATCTGATGGTACACGTGCATAGCAAAAGTTCAACATTGTCTGACTTCCAGCTATATAGAAAACATAATAAGACTACGATGATCTGCTTTGAGAAACTCCTGAGGCTCTTAAATTGGCCCCAAAGCAGATTTTCTTCAGCTGCTGATTCCACAGCATTTTTGAAGCTGGTCCACTTGCACAAAAATATTTAAACCTCCAAGCTGAGCCATGCAAATGATGTTGGAGCTGAATAAAACACAGTAAGCCATTTCTAGACATTCACGTTATGAATGAGATATAAGGACAAATATTCCATTGAGGCTTTTGTAAAAAGCAGAAATTTACAGTGAAATCAAACAGAAATTCACTGAAGTTTCAGATATACTGTACTACTGGAAACTATGCAAAATTTAAGGATGTTTGAAATTGTCTGGTATAGTTTAATGACACAGAGAATGTGTGACACATTATCATGACAATAGCTTGTAATAGTTAATATACAAACACACCACGCATGCTTTGCTGATACAAAGCGTGCTTGTTCAATATTCCTGCTTGTAACCTGATGTACTGGGTCAGCTACAGATCTCAGCTAAACCTCACTTAAATTGCCTTCTGCCTGCCTCATGTAGTCTTCAACTCCCTCAGTGCTTTTCAAATCACAACTTAACTAAGAAGGCTGCAGTATCTATGTACCACCTAATGTGCTGAAAAACAGTCTCCTTATATTGTCCCTATGTCATCTTCAGTCACTATGTAGCATCTAGTTATTTCTTGTTCCTTCTTTGAAAGATGTTAATTCTGTGTGATGATTTAAAAGAAAAAAATAATTTCACTCACTTTATTATCTCATGTTATTCACCAAGATGATCTTAGCTGTTACTGTAAAAAGCTATTAAAAAGTGTTACTGAAGAAAATGTATGTAGGAAACATAGTGACCAGGGTCACAGATGCTATGTTAATTACCTGTACTTTCTCTGGTCAGTTTCAGAAACTCATACACAATGGGTGGCGACTACTTTGGAATGCTAAAAAGAAAATACATTTTTGAAATATTAATTTAACTGAGTTATCCTGACGCATCCTAATTGATAAAGAGTATGCATGAATCGTAACTCTAGTGCTGAGTTGAAACATAAAAAGAAATGTTTGAATGTTCATTCTATCTTTAGAATACTAGAATACCTCAGGATAATTAAGCTGAATGAGTTTTTATAAAAAGATGTCTTTTTCTTTTGTGGCATGTTAGAATATCTACTGCTGAGTACCAATCAGTTGCTGTTACAGAATAGTACAAGCTGCTAATTAGGATAACAAACAGTTGACTGATCAATGCACTTTGTTGCACAGAGGTGGTTGCATGCACTTTTAATATTTCTGAATAGCTGTTTTGATTTACTGCAGACCAGGTCAGCATACTCGAGGAGTGAGGGATAGAAAGGATCCATATACCTGAATGAAGACAGTTTTCCTTTAAACATTTTATTATATTCTTTGTAATTTCTGTTCACAAATACATATTTAAAGCCTTTTAGTTTGTCTTCATGGCTTCTTACTGAGAATCATTGTCATTTTTGCTGTCTTTTGAATGGCATCTCTACTCTCTCTCTCTGTTTCTTTAGACCGATGGTGTCTCCAAAATCTAATTCTGCTCATAGCATTCTTGTTGGGTTATTAACTTCCTGTTTACTTCCAGTTATGTCACCACTTGTGCATCTTAGGTCTACCCAGACCTCCTCACTGTTTTTTTACTCAGCTTTCTTACTTTGAAATTATCTAATGTACTGACACCAGGCAAGGTCCTGTTTCGGTTTTGCTGTTCCTATAGTTTCTCATGAAATTGTGTATGCCATTCTTGGGATTTATGTCATGCTTTTAGCAATAAGTTGAAGATAACATATTTTTGACAGATTCTTTTATTACCTTCTCATTTTTTCCATGATCTTTTATGTGTTATCCCAATTGCAACCTCTGTGTCTTGCGCATTGATCACAAATGCAGCATCTGCATTCATATATGAAGCCAGTAACTGCACTTCTGCACCAATGGCACTTCCCGATCATGTCCCCTGACACCTTGTACCCAGGGCAGCTTCTCCCTTCACCCTGCTCTAGTTATGGCTGTGAATTCAGTTGTCTATTCATGTTTCTCCTAGGCTAATACACTGAGACACACTCAAAAACTAGCTTAGGCTTTTGTATCAGATATTTTGCTACATGTAAATATGTCATATCTGCAGATTTTACCTTGACTACAGAAAAGCCATCATTTTCAGCTTTGGTATCATTCTCCCTGGCAAAACCGACAGCCATGCTTTTCAGAAACATTTCCGCAAATTACCTTACATCTGTGGCTAAGTTGTCAGTTTGGTAGAGTTCTACACATTTTGATGCCTCTGTCAGCATGCACTCACTGTGGCTCACAGTGCACCATTCTTTTTTAAGAGTGCATCACGTTGGCAGTACTAAGAGGAAGGATGTGGATTGCTGAGACAGGTGAGGCACACAGTGGCATGGTAGTGTGTGACATAAATTTTCAGATGGAAAAGTGCATTTTGTGGTTAGGAGGAGGAAATGCTTTTCATAGAGCAGTATAGGAAGTGGTGTTCCCTGCCTTTGACTAATACACTTGGTGCTGAGGGTGAGAAGGCATATCAAAGTAAAGGAGTACAGTACAGTACCCTATATTTTAAAAGTGCTTAAGAAGGTGTAAATTTACACTGCATTACAACAGTTAGTAGTGTAGTGTGTTGTGCATTTAGCACTCAGAAGATGATGGTCATTGAACGACAAGTACCAGTATAATCAGCCATAGCCCATGTGGTGTAATAACCTGAGACATACCACCCTAGACTATATGAAGAGAGACAAGATGGAGCTCTCAGATTATGTGTGCCCCAAGCCAGTATGAGCCTAGCATTGAGCAGCATTCTACCTTCTCCAAGGCTGATGCCACAATATGAACAGAAAGTAATTGACTTTAATAATTAGTGTAGATTTTGGTAACATTCGAAGGGGGTACACTATTTGTCAGCCTGGGAGTATATGGTTGTCAGACTATGCTGCTTTGTCAGGAAAAGTCTCCACCTACACCCTCTGGGCTTTTGAATATTAGCTAAAACTGAGTCCACCCCCATAGTGCTTTTTTAGGCAATGCCAACCTTTTAAACCTTCTAACATAGGAAATACAACCCAAGAAAATCTGAAGGTGTTACAGCTCAATGCGAGGAGTCTAAACAAGAAAATCTACTCCCTGCAAACTCTCATCACCCTGGAGAATGTAGATGTCTGTGCCATTACTGAGACATGGTTTAGAGCCACAGAGAGTACCCTGGCAGTGCATGGCGTTAATGCTTTCCACACTTTCAGACCAGGAAGGAATAAAAGGTGGTAGTGTCTCAATTTCATCAAAAACAGACACACCTCAAGACTCATCAATTAGAATGACAAACTTGAGCTCCTCCATATCCAAATTATCAGGCAAAGTCCCATACCATACCATATCCTTGCAAACTATAGGTCCCTTCTATGACCCAGAAAACTCATAGAACTTACTTAATGTACTGGAAACACACTCCATTCAGCCCATCACCATATTCATGGTTGACTTTAACTATCCCAATGTAAACTGGGAGTCCCACAGCACAAATATGCTGGCCCAGAGATTTCTGGATTTTGTTAATACAATTACCCTGGACCACATAATCAATACACCCACTAAAGTCATAAACATTCTTGACGTAGTCCTCACAAACATGATAGAACATTGCACTCCCCTCCTTATTGTAATGTCCTCACTGGTCACGTTAGGCCATGAAGTTGTCATCTTTGAAATAAAAATAAAATCTCAGATCCCTGTAAACTCTGGTACTTTGCTAAGAATTGTTTTATGCAAACTTAATTTTATTAAGTGACTGAAGAATAAAAGAAAGAAATAAAATCATGGCAAAATTTTGAAATTGCAGTACTCATCAAGGTAAAAACACCCTCATCAATCTTAACAAGCAACTTAAGCAGCTAATCAAGTCTGCTGAAGCTGTATTTAAGTTAAAAATTACTTCCCAGACCTAGAACAATCAGAAAGCTTTTTTCAGCTATGTCTACAACCTCAAAGGTAATACACAGCAATGAGCCAAATTCATTATAAATGCAGGCACCTGTACTGAGCTAGAAGATAAAGCAAATCTACAGGCTGACAAATTTAGCTCCAATTTTACTCACCTCTCTCCCTTAGACACCCCTCAGGAAATGCCCTCAACTATAACTTCTACAAATATCACTAAGGATCAGATCCTCAATGCTCCCTCCAGTACCAAGAACACTGTATCAATAGGCCATGATAATACCCCAGGGTGCCTTCTTAATAGCATGAAACATGAACTATTGGTCCCACTAGAATCCCTGCTTAACCACAGCCTTCAAACAGACTTTGTGGCAAATTTATTTTAATTATTTATTTTATTTATTTTACATTTGTTGACCAGGTATATCCGGCTGAGCTGAGGAGCCCTTTTTCAGCAGAGGCCTGGGGAGAAAAGCTCCAAATATGATACAATTATCATATAACAAAAACAATTAACACAGCAGAAAATACATAATTATTACAATACAAAAGTAGATATTAATAATAGGTCCTATGAGAATAAGAAATATTAACATAAGAAGTTACATAATGCAATATAGATCATATTGAAAGCTGCAGTTAGGCAGGACATCTACTACTGAATGTTACTCAATGGCATTAGCAGATTAGGTTAAAAAGACAGTTGAAGGACTTGTCAAGGGAAGGATACAGTGAGCTTGTGAGAGGAAAAGTGGAGAGCAGGAGGTTGATTGTCATTTGGATGGGGAGAGTGTTCAGAGAGGGTCAGTACAGTGGCAAGTCCAGTGGCATTTAAAATACTCTTTGTCGGCTGTCTTAAATTGTTTGGGATGTTTGAGGGTCCTGATTTCTAGTTGGAGTTTATTCCAAGCAATAGAAGGATGATAGGTATATACTTTGCACCCAGATTTGGTCTTGGGTTTATAGATATGTAGTAGGTCTTGGGTAGAACTCTGGAGAGGTCTAGTAAGGGAATAGTGGGAGATGAGAGAGGATAGAGTCAGAAAGTAGGATGGTTGGAATAGGATAGAGTGGATGATCTGAAGCTAATAGAGGAGAAGCAGGTGGGGTAGTTCGAGACAGTTTAGGTATTGTAGAGAGAGACAGTGATGGGATTTGTAAGTTTGCTGAGCAGCGAATCTAGCTACCTTGTTGTAAGTAGACTGTAGTTTGGTCAGTAGTGAGGAATTGCGATTTCTGAGAATTTGGGACCTATACATTAGACTGGGTAGAAGGTAAGCATGAGAGAGTAATCTTGGCTTCAGTGGTGAGAAACTTCTTGTTTCTGTAAGGAGCCCTAATTTCTGTTGTTTTTTTCTGATACAATTAGTTACATGTAGGTCAACTTTAATTTGACCATCGATGGTGATGCAGAGGAGTTTTCTGCTGGATTCAACTTCAATGGGAGTGTTATTAAGAGACTGTTTGGAGAAAGTGGATTTAATATTAACACTTTTGGGAAGAAAGGGTAACAGTTTAGTTTTTTAGTGTTGTGGATGAGGTGGTTATTGGAGAGCCAGGTTTCAAATGAGTTAAAGAATGTCTGAGTAGCTGATAAGAGTTCAGAGGGAGAGTTGGCAATGGTGACGACTGTAGAGTCATCTGCATATTAGCAAAGACTGAGGGCAAGAAGTATAGAGAAGATTAGTAAGGATATTAAAATGAATGGAGGACTGTAATGATCATACCACTGCAGATAGGCAAGTCATCCACAGACCTGGGGAATTATCTATCCATAAGCCTGATTAGTCTAATATGTAAAGCCATGGAAAGACTAATCATGTATATGTTAAATGATTATGTAGAAAACATACAGGCACTAAATCCAAATCAGTTTGGTTTTATCAAGGTAAGGTCAGGCCTACTTAAGTTGGTGGACTTCTTTGAGAAGGTCACCAAAGTAATGGCCCAGAGCAAGATGGTGCACACATCCTATCTCAACCTGGCCAAAGCATTTGACCCAATATCCCACTGAGACATTGTAAACAAACTCACTAAAATAAGCATTAACTCCTGTGTCACCTGCTGGAGATCTTGATGGCTCATCTACCTCAACAAAAAGGCAGGTCACTAGAAGAGTGTCTCAGTGCTCACTGGATCCTATGATCCTATGATAAGGCTAGATGAAGAAAAGTCAAAACTGTCTACATTAAATAGGTTTTCAAAAATATTCAGATTCCTTAGATTTATATTTGGTATTTCATCAGCATCATGGGTGCTCCAAAGAGCTATGTACAGGTAAATGAATCCATGGAAGGTGTTGTAAACATAACTAATATGTCTTTGAAGTCAAGGCTAAAATCAAAAGGCCTCTTGCTGATCATGTTAATAGATTATTCCAAATTTGATGCAGCCATTGAATTCCCCAAGACACAAATACTTTCCAAGATGACCAGACACAGACTAATAACTGGTGCCAGAGTTAGTCTTAACCTTAATGCCAAAAAGTGCATAATAGTATCTTTCAGTTAGATAGCCACCTCCACACATTATTACATTGATAATATACTCCTATGTGTAGACCCAGTAGTCAGGGATTTGGAAGCGCATGTAGACAGTGACCTGGCCTTTGACCATCATGTGTCTACAGTAGTATGGAAATAATTCTATGCTGCACAATTTCTAAACAAGGATATGACATCCAGAACCAAAGATGTCATCATTCCATCATACTCTGCCCTCATAAAACCAATCATTGTGTGCAATGCATCCTTCAGAATGTACCTGACCAGGCATAAACAACAACTGGTGCAGCCACAGAGCTTCCTCACAAAAAAGAACATATGATTTAGAAAACAAGTGCTATGTGGACTGCCTCAATGTCCTTTCCTTATAGTCATTCTTCTACAGACTGCTGAAAGATGATCTATGCCTGGTCTACAAAGTATCCTCTGATCCTAGCTTTAATGGACCTGCTGCAATCTGTAGAAAAAATAAGATTGGACAAATTAAATTCAGGGACCTAAACCTCATATGAACATAAATAGGACATGCTATAGCGACATATATGTGTCTCAGTGGCTACCCCTTCTGTGAAACAGGCTTCTTTCCCATACATGTGAAGCAAAGTTCTTCCATGCAAGTATTCAAATAAAATCTGTACCTTTCATGCATATATTCAAATAACATTTATATCAGTGGCTGTGGAATCATAAATTTACCCCAAGTCTGCCACCTATGTCTTTATTAGAGAGAAGAAGACCATTCATGCCAATGTTTATATACCCCACAAAACCTAACAGACTAATATATTTTTAATATTTCTGGGAAGCATGGCTAGGCTTATGGAGGCCTTTTAGGATCATTAGCCTTGTATTCTCATAGGATCCTATGATAAAGCTAGATGAAGGCTCAAATCATATGCATTAAGTAGGTTTTCAAAAGGTACAGATTCTTTAGACTTTTGTTTGTTATTTCATCAGCATCATAGGTGCTCAAAAGAGCTGATGTATGGGTAAAAGAAGTCTTGGAAGGCATCATAAATATAACTGGAAATATATTTCAGTGGGATCAGATCCAGAGAGAGAATAACCAGGAGACCAATTCAGATACTAAACTGATTATAACAGCATAATTTCAAGATAAGAAAAACAAATTAAAATAAGAGTAGCAAGTTTGAAATACATGAGCCATATTCTGATATCAGAGGAACCAAAGCCTGATACAGAAAAAAGTCAGAACAGATTCCAAAGCCAGAAGACAAACATGTGGAACAGACATTTTAAGGAATAATTCAGTTACCTTGTAAAGTTTGTACCTAAAATGTATGTGATAATTATACCTTCAAGAAAGTTATTAGATCAATATTTGGGTTCATGGGTTCATATGTGTTTACTAGGCTAATGACCACAAGGGCCTTTTTAAGTCTAGCCACGCATCCAAAATCTCTGACAAGTTCTGATACCCTTGATAAGTGTAAGCATGGGCCTGGAAGATGAACCATTTACTTGTTACCTGTTTGCATTAGAGACATAGGTGCCAAACCAGGGATGAATTTCCAGTTTCCCATCCAATTGTCCAAACTGCACTTGAATTGGGTTAAGGAGGAACCCTTCTTCACATGGATGGGGAGCCTGTTCCATAGATGGGGTAGTCTCTGGGATACATAACTATTTCACCAGCAGGTTGGGAATAAGAATGATATTAGAGCAAACATTAAGTTGGAAATACAGCTATGATTAGGAAAAGAGTTTTGAAATGCTTAAGAAATTAGTTAACTGATAAAAAGATTAAGCCAGCTGTGTTACAAGCTGCCAGTCACAATGATATAGCAGCTTTAAACCTACACAAGAACAAATTAGTTGCCCATGAGTCAAGAGCATTTACAGCGTTTACATACATAAGACAAATATGCTTAGATAGAAAAGGAATTATCAACACTATACAGATATCAAAAATTCCATGAATGTGTCATTAATAAAAGTTTCTAGTGAAAATGATCACAAACCTTTGCAAAGCCTATTATGATATTCTTTCTATAAGGCAACTCCAAGATCACCAATGGTTTTACTTAATCTTTAGACGTATAATTTGAAAGTGAAGTTTAGACCAGCAAGGAACTTGTGACAAATATGGAGAGCATAATTGCCCAAGAAACATGAACATTTGCTAGAAGAACAAGGCAATCTTTGGGTAATACTACTGTTACCAATAGCAAAATAAAAAGTAAAAGAATTCCAGAGATATACTGACACTGACATAGGAACATGGTTTAGTGAAAAATATTTCAGTGAAAGGTTGGAATGTGCAAAACTGTTCAATACGATAAGAAGAAAAAAAGTTAATTTTTTCCTCCAAAGAATAACAAACTTGTTTCCAGGACTTAACATTCAAAGCTCACAAAATAATAACTCTCTACCATCTGAAAAGGGTAAGGTTTATAATACATAAACCATGTCTGCATGCTGTAAAGTACAAAGAAAAGGCAAGAGACAATGTATGTCAAGAATGTCAACTCATATAGAACAGGTACTGCTTATTTGTGTCTTCTGCAGTTAAAATCAAAACAACAATCAAAAGGAAAAGACACTAATATAGCAAATACCAGATCACTCCTGGAACATAACAGACATTTTTTTGTTTCATTTCAAAGAAATTTTATGTTTCACTTGTCCAGATTATTCCTTTCATACATCCATTTTCAAAAAGCCCACTTCAGATATACACTAAAGTCTATCGCCATAACAGGAGACACTTGGTCTGACAGTGGCCTACAATACAAAATTCAGAAATTCAGATGTTATGTGCATGAATAGGTGGTCAAACATACGTTCAGTCCACATAATCCTCAGACAAAAAGGCAAATGATGAGGGCTCTTCAAACACTGAAAAAGATGATGAGAATGAGCAGTAGCAGTAGTACTGTGGGTCATCATCTTACTTTATTACTATATATGTGTATGCCATTACTGGGGTTCACAATTAGCTCAGTTGTTAGTGGGCAAAATTCTCAGAAGTAAATTGCCTGCTTTAATTATGGAATTGATGACTGACAATCAGTAAATGCAAAGTAAAGGAAGTGCTTGAGAAAAGTCAGCAGAGTCAGAAATACAACCATGACTGAAACTGCAGAAAACTATTAGATTTGCAGGTTGCAAAAAGAGAAAGAATACAAAAGCCATAGCAAAGTTTACATCCAAAAGCTGAAATACTTAGTCAAGCAGCTGAATCAAAATACTGGCTGACATTCATGGACAAGTTGCATAATAGAATGCATGTGGATACATGCAGGATGTTTCTGATTCACAGACCTTAGTTACACAGCCATGCAAGAACTTGCATGATGCAGCATGCAGTGCATGTAAATAAGCACATAAACAGATGTAAATAATAATATGCAGTTAGCCTGCAGTGGTAGCATAGAGGGATAAAGCCCTGACTATGGTCCAAGTGACCTGAGCTGAATTAGCAGCTCAGACTCTTGATTCCATGGACAGGGGTATGGGCATGCCTTTTACTGGATAGGAGGACATGTGAGTGGAGATCTTGCTTTGCTGAGATTTGGAAAAGGTCACAGCTGCTAGAGGTACAGACTGATAGGCTGGAGATGTGGGATGTCCAGGAGGTGGGCTGCTCTAATGGTCCAGGATGGATGCCTCCTCAAACCACTCCTCATTGCCTTAGCAGATGAACAAATGATGTCAGCATGCTGAGAGGGATAATATGGCCAGGGAATGCTGACCAGTCTCCGCGTACATGGTAACTCCCAGTGCCATATCCCTTGTCTCCTTGTGGAATTCCTCACTCCCCAGGTGTTACTAATGTTCATCAAAATGTTGACTACCTAAGAAGGCAGGGACCTACCTGATACAAGGACTACATCAGGAATTGTTTGGAAGCAGCAACTGGAGAATCCAAAGGTGATATAGGCACAGCAATCTGGAGGACAACCATTAGGCTAAGCAGGGCCAAATATTTTCCAGCAGTCTAGCATGGTGTTCGTTTCATGGTGATAGTAACTTTGTGTTTTTTCAAGTTTATGGACTTCCTCAGAGCAGTAAATAGGGTTAGTATAAGCAACTGTTAGGGTATGCAGTTGTGAGTTGCCAACAGTACAGAAGAGTTTATGAAGCCACAAGGGTATGGTGGTTTCATAAATGAATGACCAATACTGCACATGCTGTCATGCCTAAAGCACAAAAGTGCTGAGTGTGTGGTGATTTAAATAGAAAAAGCTACTAGTTTCATATGTAGCAAACAGCTTGCAACAGAACATTTTTTACGAGACATCTTTTCTTTTTGTTCCTCAGCTTTAAGGTGAAGGGGGTGTCAGTTTAGAGATCTGCACAGGGTGTCAGATGGCCTAGTTATGATTTTGGTCTTTCTATGTCTGTGGATATCAAGGTATGACTCCCACTATCCTAGCTACAGATACATTCTAGTGACCAGATAGAGAAGCAGTGGATGTTTCCCAACTTTTTGCGTCATGGATACTCAAAAAGTTCCTTGATGATATGCTGTTACACATTAATGAGAGCAGATGGTTCCCTGTACTGAAGAAGAGATGATCAGCATTATATGTGACTCTACAATATCACTCACTTCCCTGAGGTACTGGGTCCCATAGACTGCAAGTAAATGGCTATAAAGGCTAGAGTCTCTGTCTGATGTATCATCCAAGACATACATCAGCAGGAAAGACTACCTGTGTATCTCTTGCAGTGTGGTTATTTTCCACAGGCTCATCTTGTTGGTAAGTACTGTCATGGTATGTAGAACAAATGCTGGCAAAACTTGCACTAGTCATAACCCCCCCCCCCACCACCAAAAAAAGCTTGTTTTTGTTTTGCAGGTAATGTTGGTTGCCTCTTTGACCTTTGTGCAAAACCCCAAGATTTTTGCCATTACTGCTTATGTCCAAACATGAATGATCACTAATCATAAGTGTGGTCTTCTGAAAGTATGTTTTTTGATGTTGGGATACATTGAAAGCTTCCATTCAGTACTCACCCAATACAACCACAAGATCTGTACCATGCCCCACAATACATTGCAGAGGCAATGCCAACATCACAGCATCTGGCTACATTACACCATCCACCAGCAGCAGGAGCAGGTGAAGCTGATGATGGATATTGGCAGCAGAATGTGATAGTCAGATTCCCGTCTATAAGACTGCTTGTCAGTATAATGTCTGATTTCAGTTTGCAAGGGAGGGAAGATGATGTGGGTCACGGACAGATGCCATCATTTGTTCATGGTTCCAAGAGCCACAGTAGTGTAAGACTGTCAACACAATCTGAATGGGGGAAAACAAAGTGAAAGGTGTAGACAGAGGACAGCACAGGGAGCAGGTGACACAAAAACACAAGACTAGTAACAGGTAAAGCGCGTGGAACACATATCCCTAAGGCAGGATACTGAAATGGGATCATTGGAAGGACAGCTGTGTGAGTGGTTATATCCACCTATGACATAGATAATGAGCCATTGTGTACCCATCTTCTGGTGTTGCTTTGCTGCTAATGGGGCCAGACCTATTTGTCTCTACTGGCATGGATGGTAAACTAAGCATGCTGTATCTTAGTTGGTCTGTGTGTGTTGGGGATCATGATTTCTTTAGCAGGCAGGGTGTCTACTATGGAACCCTGACCAGAATGATGTTGTCTGCTGAGGTGTGCAAGTCATGGGGATAGGTACTTGCATCCACTGAAGTCATGGCCACCTACAGCAAAGGGGGCCAGGGCTTCTGAAAGCTCTGGACATGGCTGGACATGGCTGTCAAACATACCCCCATCAAAGAACCATCTACATGATCACTTGATGCCTAAGAGTTACTCCAACCATGGACAACACTGATAATGTGGGCAGGCATGATAAAACTGGCAATTCTGAATAGGCTGCTTCTCATTCTGGCATGGAGGGCCACCATAACCTTCACTATAAACATCACTTCATGATTTCTGGTATCCATGTTTTCACATAACTAGACAGCATCATAACAAAGGCCAAGAAACACAACTATTACTAATTAAAGACTGTGGAGCAGCAAACTTTCCCTGGATCATACCTCTGCACATTTGTTGATTAACGCCACTTGTCTTCATGCACCTCACAGGGCAACTGTGATGTTTAGTGATATTGAGCCTTCCTATATTTGTACTTTATACTGAGTTTTGTACTTATATATTTATATATATATATATATATATATATATATATATATATATATATATATATATATATATATATATATATATATATTTGTACTTTATTACTGAGCGAAAGTAACATTACAGTTCTGAGTGCAGATTTTAGGCCCTTACATTCAAATTACTTCTGGCGTGGTGTCAGTCAATCAAGGTATTCCTCTAACCACTCCTACTGCCTTCTCTTTTACCCCACCCCCTCTTTCCTCATACAGGTTAAACTGCTACAACTTAGTACAGGCATTGGTTCATCCCTACTGGGGCTTGCTTCGCACCCCACCCTGCCCCCAAATTCCTCCCACCCCTGGTGCTGCTACATTTATTGGTACTAGACCACACCCCACTTTTTTTTAAACCAATCAGTAACAACTTGTCACTCAACAGCACCACTCTCAACCTGATACCACCAGTCCTCCAACTCTAGTATTCCTTTTGCCTAAGTTTCAAGTACCATTCAATAGGTATGCTATCACCCAATATAGTCTTATTAACTCTACTTCTACCCCTTTTACTCATCCCATATCTCCTAACTGCCTACGAATATCAGGATCACCCAGGTTTCCACTACCCTAAATTCCAAACATCCATCCCATCTGCAACAGATAATAATGCACCCTTACTCACTCCCCTCATGCTTACCTCCTTAACCCCTAAATAATACCATCTTACTAGATCTAGTTACATTAGTCATAAAACTAGACACTATTACAAAACTTTATTCAAAATCTTAAAACTCATACTCAGGATACACTACAACCTTACAAAGGATGGTGACATCTACCCAAACCCTGGTCCATCCCCACCTGTTGGCCCTAATCCCCCTACTATATCCCCTACCACCATAGCTCCAACAAATAGACCTCCTAGCTCACTGCTGGCCTGCCATCTAAACATTAGGAGCATAAATAACAAAACTCAGCACCTGCAGCCCTCTTAGCTGTTCATTCCCCAGATATGGTATGCCTAACAGAAACATGGCTGAAGCCTGCCACCAAGGACCATGAGATTCTGCCAACAGAGTATAGTATGTTTCGACTGGACCATACCACCAGAAAGGGTGGTGGGGTAGCCATACTTTACAAGTCTACCCTATCTGTCAGCATAGACACGCAACAACCACCCCAGTTCAATAATGCTGAAATTCTTATCTCAAAACTACAAATTAACAAAAGCAAAAATGTAAACATTGTTTGTGTCTACATTCCCACAGGGAGGAACACAGAAACCTTAGAAGACTTCTTATATTGGTTATCCAATAACCACCCCCAAGAAACAATTGTTCTTGGAGATTTCAA